>NW_025211986.1:0-6454 GCF_004010195.1 Chiloscyllium plagiosum
GTGAAGTCACAACACAGGACAAACAGTGCAGCAGCAAGTGATAGACAGAGCTAGGACTCCGACAAGGATCAGATTTAACCTCTGCACTCCTGCCACATCCAGTCATGAATGATGCTGGCCAATTAAACAACTCACTGGAGGAGGAGGCGCCACAAATATGCCCATTTTCAGTGATGGGAGAGCCCAGTACATCAGTGCAGATAAGAATGAAGCATTTGCCTTAAGCCAGAAGTGCTGAGTGGATGATCCATCTCAGCCTCCTTCAAACATCCCAGCATCACAAATCCTAGAATTCAGGCAATTCGATTCACCCACATTCTGACAAGAAATGATTGAATGCTGCAGAATAATTGAAAATATTTCAGCAGTTATGCTGAAGACTTGTAGTCCAGGACTTGCTGTATCCCCAGCCAAGTTGTTCCAGTACAGCTAGAACACTGCCATTTACCTGACAATGTGGAAAACTACCTTGGTATGTCCTGTCCACAGTTGGACAAATTCCCATTGTATCAGTCTGATCATCAGTAAGAGTGACTGAAAGAATCATCAGCTGCCTCAATATTTCACTCATGGTGATCGACGTGGCGACGCAGCTCTCAACATTGACTTCTAGTTTGGAAAGCCACTGACATGCATAAACTTCAGGGGATTACATTGAAGAAAAAAGAATTGAACTGAACACTGGTCATCAAAGGTGTTATAGAAAAACTATCAAGTAGAAATAAGCCATTGATCAGTCTGGAGATCATCTACATCATGGGGTCAATCTTTTGAAATAAAAAAGGGCTTAGAAATGTAAGAGGAAGCAACTGGACTGGCCAACCAATCTGCAGACCACACTGCTACAGACGAACTTCTTATAGCTTCTGATACAGAAATATCCTTATATGCAGGGGAGCTGTCATCATTGCTTAGCAATAACTTTAGCCAAATATATAGAACACCACTATGTACAAGTTCCCCCTCCAAGATTAATGTTAAAGCTGCCATGCACTATCTTGAAGTAGAGCAGTGACCTAATCAGTATTTACTTTCAATCATCATGACAAAAACAGATGACTTGGTCATTGACACTTTGTCGTTTATGGGAACTGGCTGTGTCTGTATTGACTGCTGTGTTTGCAAAATACAATAATGACTATATTTCAATAGCAACTATGGATTTAACAGATCATGATTTTTTTGTGTCATGCAGAGTTGTGGCTCTTTAAAGATTTGATATTTAGAGGTTTGATATGTCTGAGCCACACTTTCAGATGAAATGCCTATGAATCAAGAGAAGTTACAAAATACTTTCAAAAATATATGGTTATATGGAGAAATGTATTGAACTTGGCTATACGTATGTATGCTACACACAATTCTTTTTTTAAAATATGCATAATTAAAAAGTTTAATGTCATTGAAAAACACCAGTGATAGCCCAAAAGGGTTGCAGAAAGTTTTTGAAATACTTTAATTGGATTTTTTTCTGGGATTTCTGGCAGGATGTTGTACACATATAAGAGTTTCTCTGTCAAATCCAAACCACCCAATAATTATGAACTGTTTCTTTCTACTTAACTACTATAATTACTTGAAAAAGCAATTATCTTTATAATCAGTAGATCTGCTCAATGTAATTATTCCTGTGTAACCCAGAATATAATACAGGGATGTTCAGTGATGAAATAACCTAAAGCCGATTTACCAACTTGAGTATACTTTATTGCTTTTTTTTCTCTGTAGCTATGATACCCACTTCCACTTCTGGTAAAATACAACTTGATTATTCATTGTTCCAAACAGTTGTATTAATAAACCACTCAAGCTTATGCTTTTACAAAGGAGGTATGGCTCAGTTGATGGTACACTTGCTTCTGAATCATAGGTTCAAGACCCACATGCAATCACATAATTGTTACAACACAGAAGGTGACCATTCAGCCTGTCATGACTATGCCAGCTCTCCATAGGAACAACTCACCCACAATCACAGTCCTTAGGTGCAGTCTACCCTCTCATCAGTTAAATTTAACAAGCTTTATTACAGAAACATGTTCCAATTCTACATCATCTGACAGTACCACAACATAGTTTGTTTTGCATGCTGAAAGTAAAGACATTATTAACCCTTTATTCTACAACTGTCCCCACAAGTTATTTTATTACATTTCGCCACTAACATTTCAGGAGGATGTAAGAGTGTACAGGATGCATGGGCTCCTTTATCATCATCTGGGAGGTCAAATACATGGGTGGGATATGATGACAGCTCTCCTGTGTATAAGGATATTTCTGTATCAGAAGCTATAAAAAGTCCCTCTGTCGCAGTGTGGTCTGCAGATTGGTTGGCCAGTCCAGTTGCTTCCTCTTACATTTCTAAGCCCTTTTTTTTCAAAAGATTGACCCCATGGCATAGGTGATCTCCAGACTGAACAATTGTTTGTTTCTACTTGGTAGTTCTGTGAACGTAAGGAAGACATCTGTTCTTTTCCCCAATAGAGTATTTTTAAACATCAGATCATCACTGTTCAATTGGAACAGGAAATTATCCTCAGCTAAAACTTAGCTTGATCTTGAAGAGCTAAACATTTCTGTGAAAGAGAGATGTTTTCTGTAATAAATGTGGCTCTGCGATGTGCTACTTATGTAACAAAGCCAGTAGTCTCTGTGAGGAACTTTGGACTTTCAGGTCAACAATATCTACAAGGTAATTATACCGCTACAGCTCTTGTGACTTGAAGGTGCCGGTATTGGACTGGGGTGGGCAAAGGTAAAAATCACACAACACCAGGTTACAGTCCAACAAAATTCTTGTTGATTTTGATCTGGTTGAGTTTCTTCAGGTGTTCTAATGTAAGCTTTGACAGGGCATTCTGCATCTCTCCAAAATCTACAGCTTGATATCCCAGTTGGTGCTTGGTGTACATGGAGTATTGTTCAAACATATTTGTACATTTGGCTGCCAGTTAAGCAGTTCATTAATTCCTCAATTCTCACTATTGACATGGTCCAACTAGAACATGTACTTATCCTAGCATAAAGCTGTGTTAATTGCATGCAATTTTTGAATTTTTTTCTTGATAGGCTGTATGCAAGGTTTGAAGTTTTCACTAAATATGTCAGGATTGTGTTTAATAGTCTCTGTACGTGATTGTAAAAATACAATGCCTGTTGAATTAGCTTTAACTGCTACAGGCATCCACCATTCTGCCTGAAACTAAATTTGCATTGGAACTGTGAAATTATTTTCTTACACAAATGAAGATCTGTTTCTTACTTATAAGCTGATACAGCTCAGGCACTTCAGAAGCCATTATTAGTTGCATTATGTGAATCTTCATTTGCTTTCCTTGATTATTTAATTAGTATAAGTTTTGTTCCTGCTTCCTTGTGGTGGTTTGAAATCCTTCACGTGGATGAATTTCTTTGTCTAATTCTGGTTGCAGTTTCTGTCTTTGCAACTGTACCTGTTTACCTTCTTCAAGAGAGAGATAATTCTCCTCCGGCGGGCACCTCTGAATCAGTGGTATACAAGGGTTCAAAGTTTCAAGCTGACTAAATGAACAATCTGAATCACTCTAACTGTGTCCTGAAAGGGCGATCCAAGGGACTGAATGCACTCTGAAGACTGATCGCCTCCGACTTTGGTGCCTCTTCTTCCTGGCCATTTGAGCTTGAAAAAAAATTGGAAAATGCATTCCATTTTTGTCATCCTGGAATTGCAATGTCTGCCATGCAGAGCGATCCTGTCATTGTGAATTGTCTTCAGCACCTCCAGTGTCTATTAATCAAAGAATATTTAAAGCTACACATGCAGCTCCTCAACAAATGAAATTAATAATTAGAAATAACAAACAGGGTCTTTGTGATCAGTCTTCCAGTTTGGAAAAGTGTAACTTGTTTTTTGTTCTTTCATGGGATGTGGGTATCACTGGCTGGGTCAATATTTATTACCCATCCCTAGATACCCTTGAAAAGGTGCCTTCTTGAATCACTGCAGTCTATGTGCTGTTAGTAGAGCCCACAATGTCATTAAGAGATGGTGTTCCAAGATTTTGACCCAGAGACACTGAAGGAACAGTCATACATTTCCAAGTACAGATGGAGATTGGCTTGGAGGAGAGCTTTGCAGATGGTAGTCTTCCCATGTATTTTTTGCAATTGTCCTTCCAGATTTAAATGATCATAGTTTTGGAAAGTTTTGTTAAAGTATCTTGGATGAATTTCTGCATTGCATCTTGTAGATAGTACACATTGCTGCTACTGAGCATTAGTGATGGAGGGAGTGAAGTTTTGTGGATGTGGTGTTAATCAACCAGACTACTTTATTCTGGATGTGACAAGATTCTTGAGTGTTGTTGGCACTGCACTTTTCCAGGCAAGTGGAGAATTTCCATCAGATTCCTGACTTGTGTCTTGTAGATGGTAGACATGTTTTGGGGAGTCAGATGAGTTGCTCGCCATTGTATTCCTAGCCACAGTATCTCTATGACTAGGCAAGTTCTGTTCTGGTCAAGGGTAGCTGCCTAGGATGTTTACAGTGGAGGATTCAGTGATAGTTGCCACTGAATATCAAGAGTGATGGTTAAATTTTCTTTTGTTAAAAAAGGCCATTGCCTGACACCTGTATGACCTAAAATGCTATTTGCCACTCGTCAGCCTAAATCTAGATATTGTCCAGGTCTTGCTGCAGATGAACATGGACTGCTAATGAGGAGTTGCAAATGATGGAGTTATCAGTGAACATCCTCACTAATGATCAGTGTTCCCTCTAAATTTCTTACCAGCCGCGTGAGTGTCAAAGTTCTGTGCGTGGCAGCAATTTTCAGGACAGGATGGAAAGGCCATGATTGGCCTGCTAACACCAATTACCGTGCACAGAACCTTGGAGAGGCTGTGCGTTTAGAGGGAATTTGCTTAAGAAGGGTCACTGAACTCTCAGACCTGCTGAGTTTCTCCAACACTTTATTTTCAATAGGAAAGCACAGGGCCAATCACAGACTCTTGCAGAGGGGAATTCCTCTCTGCTCCCCCATTGTCCAACAGAGTACATTGACAAATCTATGAAGACAGTTACCTTCGATATCTCATATCAGTGAAGCACTCTAATGAAGTCATACTAATAGACATCAGGCTAGCTAGCAGCATAGAGTCATAGAGTCATACAGCACAGAAACAGACCCTTCAGTCCAACTCATCCACATCGACCAGACATCCCAAGCTGACCTATTTGCCAGTATTTGACGCATATCCCTCTAAACCCTTACTATTCATATACTCGTCCAGATGTTTTTTAAATATTGTGTTGTACCAACCTTCCTCTGGCAGCTCATTCCATGTACACATCACCCTCTTTTTGAAAACGTTACCCCTCAGGTACTTTATAAAATCTTTCCCCTCTCACCTTAAGCCTATTCCCTCTAGTTTTAGACTCCCTGAACCTATGGATGCCATCCAGCCCTCTGCTTATTGAGCAGGCCATTTTCAGATCATCTTTAAGGCTACACTACTTTACATTAATTGGGCCAAGATCATTCTGTTTATCTCAGTAGCTGGTTTCTTTGAGTTAGGAATCATTTTGTAGCTCTCCTCCAGACCTTTTCTTTATTTGCCTAAATAATTGCACAACGAAGCAACATAAAACTAGAGATCTCGGCTTCAACCCATAACGTTATAATCTTGTGCAGTACTGCTGCAGTGAGATAGGGAAAATGAATCAGTCTTGATCATTATACAGCGTACTTCACATGAATGAGCTTGCATACGCTTCTAAAATGGAACTGTGCCCCTTTAAGGACAACAAGTCAAATGAATATAAATATGCGTGGCCCCAGGAGACCAATTTCATAATTATTTCATGGGATTGAGTACAGTAATTGTTTTAAAACCTAACATCCTGTCAAATTAAGAACACGCAGAAGGAAATGCTTGGCTTTTACATCTCAAATACTGGGTTGAATATTTTAGGGGAGGGGAAAATTGTTTAAAACCCAGGAAAAATAATACTTGAACATTTGTGACTGACTTTATAAGAAGTTACCCCGCTGTGATCAAATACTGAGACAGCCATAGTAACCTGAGAATGGGACTTCTGCCCCTTACAGAAAGGAGGTTGTCCCTTGAGAGCTGAGTCCAGCAGCACCAAAATGAATGATGCTGCTGCTTATTCAAACACGAGGAGAAAGTGAGGTCTGCAGATGCTGGAGATCAAAGTTGAAACTTTATTGCTGGAACAGCACAGCAGGTCAGGCAGCATCCAGGGAACAGGAGATTCGACGTTTCGGGCACAGGCCCTTCTTCAGGAATGAGCAGAGAGTGTTCAGCAGGAGAAGATAAAAGGTAGGGAGGAGGGACTTGGAGGAGGGGAGTTGGAAATGTGATAGGTGGAAAGAGGTCAAGGTGAGGGTGATAGGTCGGAGTAGGACGGAGGCGGAGAGGTCAAGAAGAAGACTGCAGAAGACTGCAAGAA
>NW_025211986.1:6870-25000 GCF_004010195.1 Chiloscyllium plagiosum
GGTTGGGTCGGTGGGTGGTGTGGATCTGACAAGGGAGTCGCGGAGGGAGTGGTCTCTACGGAAAGCTGATAGGGGAGGGTAGGGAAATATATCCTTGGTGCTGGGGTCTGTGGGAGAAAGTGGGAGGATTGGAAAGAAAAGTTGTTCAGGGGCGACGGTCGGAGGAGGAGCGTCTTATCTTCCGACTGGGAACCCTCCAACCGCAGGGGATGAACTTGGACTTCACCAGTTTCTTCATTCTCCCTCCCCCCACCTTGTCTCAGCCGGATCCTTCCCGCCCGGCACCGCCTTCCTGGCCTGCAGTCTTCTTCTTGACCTCTCCGCCTCCACCCTACTCCGACCTATCACCCTCACCTTGACCTCTTTCCACCTATCACATTTCCAACTCCCCTCCTCCAAGTCCCTCCTCCCTACCTTTTATCTTCTCCTGCTGAACACTCTCTGCTCATTCCTGAAGAAGGGCCTGTGCCCGAAACGTCGAATCTCCTGTTCCCTGGATGCTGCCTGACCTGCTGTGCTGTTCCAGCAATAAAGTTTCAGCTTATTCAAACACACCTAGCTAACTGCAGCATTTTTGAGTGGCTGAGATCAGGAATGCGATGTTCTCAAGGGAAACACTATGAGTTCATGGATTGGCTGATTTTGGAGGTGCGCCCCTAACAAAGCAGCCCCTTTCCTGTCTGCCTTTTCAGCACTGTTAGTCACCTCGATAGGCTTAAGGAGACCTCAGGGGTGAGCAGGAACCCAGTGGGGGAACCTTAAATGGAAATGAAAATTGTGATTATTACAGACCTCAATTTTGAAGTTTACAAGACAAGTCATACCAGTGTGTCTCACTCACTAGTTTTAATGGGTTTTCCTTCTCAAAAGGTAGTGACCTGGCTACCCATCCTGTGTTACAAAGATACCTTCCATTCACGGGGTGGAGGTTACAAAAATCTCCCCTCCCCCGGTGTGTAAAGATAAATGTCAGGAACGCAAAATTTCTTGTGTAAAGAAGTGGCAATGTATTAAATGTTTTAACCTGGTATCTTTTCAAGTTGACAGCAATCCTCACTTTATCATTTCAATAAATGATCACAATGACACCATTTGTTTCAACACTGATGGGAAACCAGGGGCAATTCTCAGTCTGGTCACAGATCCAGTTACAGGTACGTGCAACTTGTGCTAAATGCTTTCACAAGAAAAGAAAAATAACAATGCATTGTGACCGAATGCAAATGGACTTTCATTTAGAGGATCATACAACAGCACATTGGCCATTCTGGAATTCAACTATTTGACCTTCCTACATTTCTTACTAATAAAAGAAGATCTGATAGCAAAGGAGAAAATACAAGGAAATAACAGCAGTCATTATTTGGAGTGAATGTTGCAAAAAATTCAAGACTCAGATTTATCCAGGTGCATTTCCACATTTCAACATAACTATCACCTTTAGCAGGATTTGAACTTGTCATCTTTTGAACTGACAGTCTAGTGTAAGGTCTTACTAACTTTGTAAGATTTGTACGAAGTAAAAGTGCATTTGGTGGCCAGAATATGTTGGAGACAGCAGAAATGCTGCCACTGGGGTCAAAGATGGGGAGTTATGAATATCTCTGTTTTGATTATGCAGCAACATCCAGAGCTGCATTTTGTAAAAACGGGCAGCCATTGCTGCTGGAGGAGCACCTGTATGGGCATGGAGTAGCCACAAAGGAGGTCTTAAACTCCGCAAGCCCAGAGACTGCAGGGCTTGTCAGCTCTCCTGCCATTGACAACACTGAATGGCTGCTGGAAGACTTCCTGCTGCCAAACTTTTACCAGCCTTCCCACTTTGCAGCTGTTGACAAATGACCCTGAAAATTCCACCAACTATTTCACCTCATTTTTACCTATTGACTCTCTAAAGGAACTTTCAATGAATAAATATGATTGGATGATTCCCTGATAACTGCAACAAACATCTCGCCATCCTTAACATCAAGCCATTTCATTGATTCATACAAATGTGAATTTAAAATCAATT
The DNA here is from genome assembly GCF_004010195.1 of Chiloscyllium plagiosum. Taxonomy (NCBI): domain Eukaryota; kingdom Metazoa; phylum Chordata; class Chondrichthyes; order Orectolobiformes; family Hemiscylliidae; genus Chiloscyllium; species Chiloscyllium plagiosum. Next base: position 8,885 of record NW_025211986.1, read on the forward strand.
GGATCCAACATGCACTTTATGAATTTACTATATATATTACTTATCAACTTTTTAGCATCGTGATGAAAAATGTATAGAAAATAATAAATATCATGTATTTCAGATCAGATTATTTACAAAAATTAGTTTCTATTCTTCATCTTGTGTCTATATAATAGCATTAACAGGCTTTGTTGAGATGTTTGGCAAAGTTTCCACAGGAATTGATTACACACAAAGAATCAATGTTTATTTATCATTAAAAAAATCAGAGGACATTGGAAGTGTAGAGCAAAGAAGTTGGCATCTATAAAAGAAACAAGAGAGGCATCGATGTTTTGTTATGTAAGCTTTCATTAGACCTTACTTATGTGATTCCAACATTTGTAGTTAGTTTCTGTTATGTGTTATAGTATAATTTTTGTCAACTCATTTAATGATCCTCAATGTAATTTATATATAAATCAAAGGGAGCTTTTTTCTAGAAATGTCACATCAACAGACAAAGATTGACCATGATGAACAATTTCCTTTCCTGGCACTTTCTGCTTTTTTTCAGATATCAACAGTCTGTCAATTCCTCTCTTTAACCAGTCTCTGCACTCATCATTCACTTCTATGAAGAATTTTTCCAGATTTTAATTTAGCATTGTCACAATTTATTAACAAAAATTCATGTGCTTTTAAATTTACATGCAGGTCTTACAATAAACGGAAAGTTGAATGAAGAGAAAAAAATAGAAGCTAACAAGAAAACAAACTTATACTTCAGAAAGTTTGGAATCGTGAACATGAAAGTGGATGTAAAAATTGAAGTGTCAACAAAGATGATTAAAGTCTTTCAAGGAGAAGACATGATTAATCTCCCCTGGTCAGCAACAGCGTCTTTAATAAAAGAGAGGTACAGTTTATTCAGTGATACACCAACATTGCATTTGTGTTTCAAAACCCAGTTGATAGCAACAGGAATGAAAATAAAATCAAATAAAGAATTCATTCTCACAAATTTGCCTTGCAATGGTAATGTCCCTATATAAGCATTATTATATCTTTGTAACTTTTGAATTGTATTAGTTACAATATGTAATGAATAAAGATTATAAAATTACAAATAAGAACAGTGGCTCAGTGGTTAGCACTGCTGCCTCACAGCACCAAGGTCCCGGGTTCAATTCCAGCCTCAGGTGATTGTGTGGAGTTTGCACATTCTCCCCGTGTCTGCATGGGTTTTCTCCAGGTGCTCCAGTTTCCTCCCACAGCCCAAAGATGTGCAGGTTAGGTGCATTGGCCATGCTAAATTGTCAATAGTGTTGAGGGGTGTGTAGGTTAGGTGCATTAATCAGGGGCAAATATTGGGTAGGGGAACAGGTTCAGGTGGGTTACTCTTCAGAGGGTCAGAGTGGACTTGTTGGGCCGAAGGGCCTGTTACCACACTGTAGAAATTCTAACTGAGAATTCACCATCTTGCATACTAGGCAGAACTGTGATATTACTGCAAGGACAAACTGAATTGAAAATTCAAAAAGCAGGCAGATACTGAAGTAATATTAACCTGATTAATACGTGTTAATTAAAAAAAACTTGGATGAATAGCCTAAAAGAAGACTTGCATTAGTGCCTTTCATTTTTTTTTTAGCTCCCAAACCGTTTAGCTTACAGCAAAGTATTACATCATGTAGAGTTTTGGCTGCCCGAAGATTTATGTCCCAGTATTTGCCATACTTGGTTAATATTGATAAAAAAGCAGGAATAGTCCTCCCTCCTTAAAGGTTGCTACGCCTTACTCCAGTTTGCAATTTCCCTTTCCCTCCATGCATCTGCTCCAATTGCCAGCTACTCTTTCACATTATGTTCTATTTCACAGCCAGAGTCCAACACAAAGTGCATTTTGTTTTATTTTAAATATTAAAACAAATATTAAATTGGAGGAATGTAGGCTGCAATAAGAAAAGGTGACTTGAAGGAACCAGGAGCATGGGAATGGAGTCTCAGACCAAGATATTTTTGAGCTTACAGCTGTGCGAAGGTCAGGTACACAGCCAGCATCTATTTGTTAAATTATTATCTGAATGGATCTATCAGTACAATAATCACCACAAATCAATTGAATGGGACTTAATGGAAATGAATTCTTATAACAGACAACTTTGAGACCTTTATTTATGTTTATTCAATATTGAAGACATTTATGTTTTTAAAATAGGTATTTATCATCTGTAATATCTTTGTCCTAGTTTCTCAATCTCAATTATAGAAGAAAGGAATCTCACACTAACAATGGGAGATGATGCAACATTTGTTATTGTGCTGCATCAGGCCCAGAAAAATCACCCTCTGCGCAGAGACTTTCTGGGACTTCATATAGTTGACAGCCACAGGCTTTCAAATATGACCCATGGATTATTTGGTATGTAGCAAGTTCACTTTATTATTTGCAAAGTCACAGTTAAACACTGAACAACTGTAAAAGAGTTATAAGTCTTGTAGAATGAAGTGTTTTTACAAATACCTTTGCATCAAAAATGTTGTTCTACTTGAGTACCATATATAGTGAAGACTCTGCAACATGAATTCCAAGGGCACTAATTTTCATTCTTCACTAGAATTGACAATGAATTTCACACAAAAAGGGAAGTAAACGTTCAGACTAGCTTTCTCACTCAATCATGAAAAAAGTGAAAAGAGTAGTTAAAGAGATTTCAGTTTGTGAAGTATATTATTATTTGGAAACTTGAGTCTTAAAATAAATGGAATCACGTATAGGTTTAAGGGTGAATTATACTTCTATATTGTGTATTTTAAGAAGGATATTTTAGCTTCATTCTGAGACTGTTAATGAGTTGTGTGGATTTTGTTTACATACATTGAGATGTAGCTTTTAAAAAATTATTGAGATAAATAGTTCAGTGCTCTCAAAAGCAAAAATAGAAGTGAGAGAGATAATGTCACTTGTTGCCTAGCAACAAGTTGTCCTATTCATTAGGGAGATAGAGATAGAAACAGTTCCCTTGAGAGAAAGAACCATCCGGAAGTTTAGTAAGCATGAACAAGATTTCTTTCAGAGAATGTGCAGGTTTATTTTCAGAGAGAGGGAAGACATGTATCCAGCAATTCGGTTTAGCAGTCTCAAGAATAGCCCAGGGAGGAGAAATAAATCCTGAGAAGGTACAAAACCAGAAGACTGTAGAGAAGAAGTTTAAGGAACTCATGAAGAAATGAGTAAGCTGTGTTAGCAGTTTGCTTTAGGGTCTTATGAGGACATAATAATGAAAGCAGCTAGCATCAAGTGCATGCAGACATTTTCGAGAAAGAAACCAATTATAGCCATGCCAACTGCACAAGGAACTTTAAAGGGGGAAAGGGTGACTCTTCACTTAGGTTTGAGTGTCTGTAAAGTTGTTTTTGCAGGAAGAAAGCTTGATTCTTTATTTCTGATACTTTCTGCTAAGACAATTTCAAATAATTATTATATAGTGTAAAATATTTGCTTTTTCCTTTTGTCACAATAACCCTTGGTGTTGCTTTATTTGAATATCATTTTGTTATATTATCAAATTAAATATTAAATTAATTTTACACTAAACCAAAGAACCACCAACACTCTTACACAAGGAAAAGCAATTCACAGTGAGAAAACTAAAAATTTCAGTTTAATCATAAAATATAGCAACAGCTTCTAAACTCAATCAGTCATTTTGGTTCATTAGGTATTCTTCACCGGTAAAATAAAATCATTGTTCTTTTTCTCCTTGGACATCCTGTACTCAATGGACTGTGTTGCATTTTCAGTTAAATTAATTTACCTGTTCTTTAACACAGGTCAGTTTTTCCATGAAGTAAGTGCTGAGGTACATAATATTCACCCTGGATTAGATGAAAGCAAAGCTGATGCAATGATGATCGTAAAAGGTCACAAACTCAGAGTAACAAGGTAATGTGGCTAAGATAGTCTTAACCTTTTTGACTAGGTGTAATCTGTCTATATATTTCTTACATGAATTTTATTGATTATTTTGATTTCAGGGGGTACCAGAAAGATTACAGTATCCCATGCTGGCACGTTCACTACGATGACAAAGAATTTATCGACGGAAGCCCCACTGACTATGTTCTTGCTTCTTTATTTGACTCCCTATATTCATAACCTGAGAGCGGATGTTGAAAGTTTATTGCTGGCATGTCCTTATTATTCAGTGACTTACATGTCAAATATATATTGATTAAAGGTTGTAAATCTGTGTATCTTCAAATATAAATTCCTCTGTTCATTTACCATTAAAACTGCTTCTTTAAGATTACCAGATTTATTCTGAGTATTTGTCCAGAGATGAAGAGCTAAAGATGGTGAGTTTGAGAAAAACTCTGTAACTATGCAATTCAATATATTGGATGTAACAATATTCACAAAATATATCAATAATAAATTCATCACATTCATTTGAAACAAACGCTTTACTCATCACTTCTGTTCTAACATTATTTCTTACGTATGGGATACTGCTACTCTTTCCTCCTGTGTTGAGACTCATGTGCTTTGGATCGTTAGATATTCGCACTTAATTTGTCTGCAGGTTCACCTGCATTTTAAGTCTCCAAAGCATTCAGCTTGTTGGCATTACACAGTTGGTCCCAATGTGTTATATTGCCATGTGTTTTATGATAAATGAATTCTATAATATGTAATGTCATAGAGTCATGCAGCACATAAACAGACCCTTTTAACCAACTCGTCTGCATGACCAACTTTCCTAAACTAGTCCCATTTGCCTGCATTTGGCCCATATCTCTTTAAAGCTTTCTGGTTTATGTACTAATCTAAATGCCTTTTAAATATTACAATTGTACCTACCTCTACCACTTCCTCTGGCAGCTTATTCCATACACGCACCATTCTCTATTTTAAAACGGTGCACTTCAGGTCCCTCTGAAATCTTTCCCCTCTCACCTTAAAGCTATGTCCTCTAGTTTTGGACTCCCCTACCCTGGGAAAAGGACCTTAGCTATTTACCCTATCCATGCCTATTGTGATTTTATAAACCTTTGTAAAACTAACCCTCAGCTTCCAATGCTGTAGGGAAATAGTCCCAGCCTATTCAGCCTCTCCCTTTAGCTCAAATCCTCCAATCCCAGCAACATCCTTATAATATTTTCCAAACCCTTTCAAGTTTGACAACATCCTTCCTATAACAAGTTGACCAGTATTGTATGCAGTATTCCAAAAGTGGCAGCTGCAACACGATATCCCAATTGTTATACTCAGTGCTTTGACCAATCAAGACAAGTGTGCCAAATGCCTTCTTTATCACCATGTCTATATGTGATGCCACTATCAATGAACTAGGTACCACACCCCTAGGTCTCTCTGTTCAGCAACACTCTCCAGGGCCCCAAACTATGTAAGTGCTGCCCTGGATTGTTTTATTAAAATGCAACACCTTACATTTATTTAAATTAAACTCCATCTGCCACTCCTTGGCCCATTGGTCCATCTGGTTAAGGTCCCGTTGTATTCTTAGATAATCATCTTCACTATCCATTACACCACCGATTTTGGTGTCATCTGCAAACTTACTAACCATTCCCCTACGTTCACATTCAAATCATCAGAACTGTAATATGCCAATAACTCAATATAATTCTTACTGGGGTGAACGGGGACTATGATTAGTCAGAGATACCTCAATAGTCAGCCAAGGAGCTTGTTCACTTGTATTAAAGGGAGTTGCCACAATCAGATATGAAGGTCAAATGTAGATGGATCAGTCATTTAGCAATAGAGATGTCAGTCCAGGAGAGTAGGGCAGATTATCCTCTAGTGAGATAAGGAGAGGGATTGAGTATGACAGAGATAAAGGCAATTCAAGGTGGTGCACACAAGCAGGAGAAGTGGGGCGACATGGTGGTTCAGTGGTTAGCACTGCTGCCTCACAGGGCCAGGGACCTGGGTTCAATCCCAGCTTCAGGCGACTGTCTGTGTGGAGTTTGCATATTCTCTCTGTGTCTGTGTGGGTTTCCTCTGAGTGCTTTAGTTTCCACCCACAATCCAAAGATCTGCAGGTTAAGTCAATTGACCATGCTAAATTGCCCATAACGTTCAGGCATGTGTTAGGGATAAAAGTAGAGTATTAGGGTAGAGGAATGGTTTGGGTGGGATACTCTTCGGAGAATCAGTGCGGACTTGTTGGGCTGAAGGGCCTGTTTCCACACTGTAGAGATTCTATGATTCCAAGTGGTGAAATGTCCCCAGTGAGTGAGGAGGAATCAAGAGTGTAGGAGTGACTCATAGTTGGGAGGATTGAGCTGGCATGATAATGCAATAGTGCTTATTGTCAGCCATGAGTCATGATATGATGCATGCACAGTGGGAGAGTTAAAATGATTGGTGGTTCTGTGAGTGTGAGATAGCAGACAGAAGATGGTCCCGCAGAATACAGAAGATCATTGACCTTCTTCTGTCCCTGCTGGTCATGCATTTCAATTCGGGGCACAATACTGACCTAAGCTGCAATTTCTGTCCAGTCCAACTGGGACTGTTAGTGTAGTCCCTTTTGATGGTCAGCAGGTGAAAGGTCTGTCCTCCTCTGCACCACCCCATCCAGCAGCCCTTTTAGATCCCTGCCTGTAAAGCTAGGAACTAGCTCACATTTCTTCTGAAACCCGGGCTTCTAGGAGCTGCAGCTGGAGACATGTCCCACACACATGCTAGCCCTAGGCCTTGGAAATATGCCCAGACTCCCACGTAGAGCAAAAGGAACAAACCATGGCATTGAGCTCTCCTGTCATGACCCACCTTTTTGGATTAAACCTTTAAAAGGCTCTTAAAGTCAAATAATATAAATTCCTTTAGGGCCCGTCTTCCCTTGATCTCATTAAAACAGAATAAAACCTTCACAAACTATAAACTCAACCAATTCCTGCTTGGCTAGAATGTCCTTTTGCAGTCCCCACAAAGACCTCCAGGTTTTATACCAGCTGACAATCTCATGACAGTTTGGGAGATTGTTCTTAGCTTTCAGTGTCTGACATAGTGTGCAGTACAGCTTTAATTCTGGCACCAACACATAAGCCAGGACTTGCCAGTGACAAACATTTCAACATCTCTCGCCAAGTTGTTCACTGGGAAACACACCCAACAGCTCAGTTACATAATTAGTGGGTGAAAAGTGGAAGATTGTCTGAGAAAAACATGCCCTGGACCATGACGAACTGAATGCCATGAGATTCATTCAGCACCATACTTTACCAATGGGAAAACTCAGTTACCTGTCTCACTTTTCTCTCCCTGTGGATTCTATTATAGCAGTAAACTTTCAGTTTCTTTGCAATATTCACTTTAGTCTAGAGGAGGAACGTAAGCTCTCGATTTGTCACGCTCTGTTATTGTTAGATTTGTCCCTTCAACCAAATATCGATGTGACACTGATGGAGCCTCTGTCCAATCTTCACTAGGCATGGGAATGTACTCAATCCCTTTTACGCCAACTCCAATTACATACTTCCCCTTATCTCCTCAGGGGCTTCTCACCATGGTCTTCCAACCAGCACCAAACTCTCTAACTTTCATGTGTGCTACATCATGGCTTATCTTCACTTCATGTCACTCTTTTCTTTGTTATTGGCATCAGGTTTAAGAAAACCAAACCTTGTTTTATGACCATGTTTCAATACTGACTCAGAAGATGAGAAACCTGTTGTACACTGTTGTGTTATTCTGTAAGATAACAGAAAGTCTTTGTCAAGAAGAATCATGCAAATTAATCCCAAACTAGCAAATAACTAGTAAACATTTCTGTATATGCCACTCCATAATCTGAACACTTCTTCCTGTAGCACCTTTCAATAAGGCATATTCTCCATTCTTACTCAGAAATATTTCAAACTCTTCTGGCATAAATTGTCACCCATTAACTTAACCCACAGTTCTCGAAATACAGAAATTGCAAACCACTTTCTCAGAATCTCAATAGTTTTAATGTTTGCGGTATTGAGTATAGAGTCAACATTTATTCACTTGCTATTACTACCAAGCTGTTTCCTCTACTTTGTAGGAACAATATGTAATTATTCCCTAAGTATTCATGTGTTTGATTTGACCAAGGAATGAAAGGAATCTCTCTGGGATCATTTTGCATTCTGAGACACACCTTGGAACTTTTCACCAACTCCTCAATATTTTGACCAACTTTCTTGAATTGCCATTGTTCTTTCTAATTAATCCAACTGTTTACTTGCTGCTTTTAACTGTCAAGCCTAGCAAAATTGTCAGTGCTTTAACTTGATTTAGACTTTGTGATGGCTACTTTTATCACTTTGTTCAAATATTACTTAGTGATCTCTATGCACTCCCTCAATGTGTTCTGTCTGATCTCTATTATAAATAACCTGGTCCAGTTTAACCATATAACCTTAAGCCAATTTATTCTTCTCTCCTATTATAGCCAATGACAAGATTTAGGAATTATCATGATTTTCCAATCTAATACTAACTCTAACACAGAAATACAATAATTAGACGCACTTGTCAGTTTCACACCAGTTTTTGGAGAAGGGAATGTGACTTAGGGACTTTTTGTACTTCTTGTTCAATATCATCAACCTATGTTTTTATTTATTTTACAAGTGCGTTCAAGGAATGCCAAACTCCTCAGCTAGTATGAGGTCTACCATAGCTTAGACTATCACTGCTCCCACAACCTCCACCTGCTGATGTGTATAGCCAGCTATTCACCTCATGGGACCTTCACTGGAAGAGGGACATTTAGATATTTGGTGATCAGCAACAGTGACGTTGAAATTTCTGACTCTGAGTCTATTGCCTGGATCTCACTGAAATCTGGTGGACCTCCTTTAGTAGGTCAGGAAAAGAATTCCCTTGTAATTTACAGCTGCTCATCCTGCTCCTCCATTAAACCATATCTCTGTAACAGCAATGATATCCCATCCCCATGTTTTAATCAGCACCTCAATGCTTATTTACAAGACTGCTTCCAAATAAATGGTATCCAAACTCCCTTGGGTCTCAACTTGACTATATACACTCTACCTTCTGGATTGACTTGGCTTTTCTTCCATATTTGTCTGTGCATCACCCAATATTGTACGTCCATGCCCTATCCTACTCCTCCGCTAAATAAGCTTAAATCCCCACTAGCAATTGTCCATGCAAAGATGTTGGTCCCATTCAGCAGCAACCTGTTGGAGTTGTACAAGTCTTACCAGCCCCAGAAACAGACCTAGTGATCCAGGAATCTAAAGCCTTCCCTCCTGCTCTAACTCTTCAGCCACATATTCATTTGTTCTATCCATCTACTCCTATTCTCACTAGCACACGGCAGTGTGGGTAATCCCGAGATTACAGCTTTTCAGGTCCTGCTTTTCAATTTGTGACCTACCTTCCTATATTCTTCTTCATCCCTCTTTCTCCCAATGATGTTGGTCCCTGTGTGAACTGCAATCTCTGATTGTTTACCCTCCCTCTTCAGAATGTCCTGTTATTGTGTAGTGACATCCTTGAGCATATATCTAGAGCATGTCTGCAGCTGCCCTGTGTGTACTATTGTGCCTGCTACCTTGATAGCTCTCCCTATCTGCTCTCTCTGGTTGTTGAGCAGGGCTCTGACTGCACTCCCTAAATGAACTGTCACTCTAATCGATTTCCAACACAGAAAAACTGCTCTGCAGTGACTTGCACTCTGAAGCTTTCTGAACTTCCTGTCTTTCTCTCTCCTTCTGACTGACAGTCACCCAATTTCTTCCCTGATTGTACTTTCTTAAGCTGTAGGGTGACCATGTCTAAAAACATGTAACAGTCAGCCTTGAAGATGCACTGCTGTATCACCAGCCAATGTTCATGTTCCATAACCCAGTGCTCAAGTTGATCAAACCAGTTTCTGGATTAGTGGTGCTGGAAGAGCACAGCAGTTCAGACAGCATCCAAGGAGCAGCGAAATCGATGTTTCGGGCAAAAGCCCTTCATCAGGAATAAAGGCAGAGAGCCTGAAGCGTGGAGAGATAAGCTAGAGGAGGGTGGGAGTGGGGAGAAAGTAGCATAGAGTACAATAGGTGAGTGAGGGAGGGGATGAAGGTGATAGGTCAGGGAGGAGAGGGTGGAGTGGATAGGTGGAAAAGGAGCTAGGCAGGTAGGACAAGTCCGGACAAGTCATGGGGACAGTGCTGAGCTGAAAGTTTGGAACTAGGGTGAGGTGGGGGAAGGGGAAATGAGGAAACTGTTGAAGTCCACATTGATGCCCTGGGGTTGAAGTGTTCCGAGGCGGAAGATGAGGCGCCTGGTGGTGAGGGAGCGGCGATCAGTGACATTTCCTGCAGATGTGGATGACCGGACTGTCAGGAGCATCTAAGATTTCCCACATACACCGGGCTGGCAATATATGGAACTGAGATCCCCTGCCATACCTTTAACTAAAAAACTCGTACACTAAAATAAGTCAAGTAGAAAATTAATTAACATTTCTTTTTTAAAGAATCTAGAATCTTTCCTTGGTGCGGTCTTAAAGACCTTCCCATTACCTATCATCTGCTTTTCACTGATGCACTTTCACCAGCCTTTTCAAATTCTGGCAGGATTCCTGTTGGATTTCAGCAACTGGCCTGACTGAGCTTGATCTGGGCCACATCACTCAGGTTTTTGTGGGGAAGGTTTGCTGCCATCATTCACCCTCAGTTTGCTCTGCTCCACTCAAACTGGTGCATGTTTTTTTTGCAAAAGTATACTTTATTTATGAATTATCCACAAGTACATTAAAAAGCAATTCACATTGGACATTATAGAAGATTAATGAAAAATGATATTTCTTAGTTCAGCGCTTTACATTCTTAGATACACAATCCAAATGCAAAATGAGAAGATTTACTAAATCTGGCTAGATTAACTTCAGCTGTGCTTGGAAGACCATCAACTTGATGAAAGATGCTCTATGGTGTGCCTGAAACATGTTGGTAGTCCAGTGTAAGGAGGTGACATCAACCGATTATTGCAGAGAGCCATAGTCCAAAATCCAGGACTCATTGCTGACGGACACACCAAAGTTTGGGGCTACTGCTACCAAGGTGCATTGTAGATAGGTCACCATCAGGGAATTTTCTATCATAAAGTACATTTTTTGGCCTCTGCTAGAACACATATATCTTGATCTGCAACCCAAGGAACAGCCTGTAGAGCACAGCAGGCCAGAGGACAGAGTGCAGTGCCATAGAGAGTCCAGGCGTGCATAAAAGATTTGATGAGAATTGCCCTTCTCATCATCAGCCAAGTTACATCTTAGTGCTTGTTAGAAAGTTCTAGCCATTGGCGTTCTCGCAAATGAACATGGAACTGTCCAACAGGATCAATTTCTTACTTTCCCAGCAGGGTCTCAAGGACATTACATGCTGATCACTGCCTGGTGGAATTTTTGTTAGAATTAGAATCCCTTCAGCCCAACAAATCAACACCAACTCTCCAAAGAGTAACCCACTCTTACCTAATGCACCTAACCTACACATCCCTGAACACTTTGGGTAATTTGGCATGGTCAATTCACCTAAGCTACATATCTTTGGATTGTGGGAGGAAACCAGAGCACCCAATGGAAACCCATGTAGACACGGAAAATGTGCAAACTCCACACAGACAGTTGCCCGATGCTGTGATTCTGTTCGCCGAGCTGGAAGTTTTTGTTGCAAACGTTTCGTCCCCTGCCCGAGGCAGGAATTGAACCCGGGTCACTGGCACTGTGAGGCAGCAGTGCTAAGCACTGAGCACTGTGCCACCCTGTGGTTTTATGGTCAAAGGTGTTCAAACTTTTCCATAAGGGTCATGTGGCACAGTACTTCCTAGCTACTTGGAGCATTCCATAACAATATGGCCAGACACTCACAACACTAGGGTCAGGTGGAACCTCAATACGTAGTGACATAGTTGGTTGCGTACCAAGACTCTACGTTTACAAAATAAACTGATGCTGTACACGGTGGTGGCCATCAGGATGAGGCTCTGGTGCTGCTTTAACTGACTTCTCTTTGAGTCTGAGTGGACTGTCGGACTCATCCTTCTCTCAGTCTGCTTCACAGAGATCTTAAACTGTTGCATACTTCTCCCAGTTCCAGTGGTCAATTGCTGCTCTCTGGTTGGCCACCTGGTGGCGCCATGGGCTGTGATTTCTGCAGTTCCCAGTTCGGCCACTTGGTGGCAGCAGGGACTGTTATTCGCTGTCATTCCGACGTCGGCCACTTGTTTTGCACCGGGTCGGCGATCTGCTGCTGTTCCCGGATCAGCCAATTGGGGACGCCAGGAGCCGTGATCTGCTGTAGTTCCCAGATTGGCCACCTAGTGGCGCCAGGGGCCACGACCACTGTAGTTCTTGGATTGGCCATTTAGTGGCGCCAGAGGCTGCGATCTGCCATACTTCCCAGATTGCGGGTGAATTTGTACTTGCAGAGTTACAGTATACTTTGCTCAAAAACTGCATGAATTCATGTAAGACACTGTTAACTCACTTTTTAGATTAAATTAAGTCTAAACATTATTATTTCTAAACTTATTATCTGGCTAACACCAATTGTTACAGTTAACCTGAGAATGTAACTTTTAAAAAAAAGTTTTGTGATTTACATATGAAAGAAGTGAAATTGTCATGGTATTGGAACAGATGAAAGACTCAACAAACAATCAAGGTATTTTTCAATGTATAATTTCAGTCACATCACACTGTAAACTTTTGCTATAAATTATGTGTCCACAACCACCTGATGAAGGAGTGGCGCTCCGAAAGCTAGTGCTTCCAATTAAACCTGTTGGACTAACCTGGTGTTGTGTGATTTTTAACTTTGTACACCCCAGTCCAACACCGGCATCTCCAAATCAGATCTAGATTGGCCACTTCGTGGCGCCAGGGTCCACGACCGTTGTAGTTCCCATGTCGGCCACTTTGTGGCGTCAGAGGCCGCGATCCGCTGTAGTTCCCAGGTCGGCCACTTTGTGGCATCCGCTGTAGTTCCCAGGTCGGCCACTTTGTGGCGTCAGAGGCAGCGATTCGCTGTAGTTCCCAGGTCGGCCACTTCGTGGCGTCAGAGGCCGCGTTCCGCTGTAGTTCCCAGGTCGGCCACTTTGTGGCGTCAGAGGCCGCGATCCGCTGTAGTTCCCAGGTCGGCCACATGGCGGTGCTTCTTCCTTGTTTCCCCCTCCCCTCCCCTCCCCTCACTCGGTGCCGGTTGCCTGGTGATGGGGAAGCGGTGCTGGGCCTGCGGAAGGCGCTGCTCCAGGACATTGCCAGGAATTCGAGGCTTCCCGCAGTCCCCGAGCGGCACGGAGCAGCCATGGAGCGGTACCTGGCCATCAGGATTGTGGGCAAAGGCAGCTACGGGGAGGTGCAGCTGGTCAGGCACGGCAGCGAAGGGAAACAGGTACCGGGGCTGGAGGGGGGCGAGAGGGATCCCGGGGCCGGGCCGGGCCGGGCCGGGCGGAGGGAGATGGCTCCTTATCCCAAAATCACTGTCTGTGAATATTGAAGGGCATTTTGCTAAATAAGGTTTTTATGTGGACGCACGTTAAAGTGAAATGTCGATTTGCTTTGTTAGTGAGTTGTAATGTTGAGTGTTTATCTTACATTGTGAAATAATATTTGGTTGTCTGGTGGGGTTTATCAAACTTTGCCCAGTTCGATGAAGTTTGAAATATAAAAGACTTGTCTGTAGCACCGGACATTTGAAGTTGGGGGAAGCAGGGTAGTCAGGGATTAATTTCATTTAATTTCTTGCAGAATGGGAGTGGGCAAGGAACCTAATCTCCATTCTAAAAAATAGTATAAACAAAATGCCAAACAGTGGTAATTTTGGTTACATTTCAGTTTCAGATCCACTCCATCTCTTTCTTAATATGATCCTTAATCTGGATTCTGGTTCCAAGGTCATTTCCGATTTACTGTAAGGAGGGCTAGAGTGGGGGGTGGAAACAAAAGTGGTTTTCTTCTAACATGCTAAATGCTTGCTAAAACAGTTGTAAAGCTACATTTGTAGTAATTGATATTCTTAGATGGAGTGACTTGGGTGAACTTTGGGGACAGTATCAGACCAGGGTAAATAACAACAGCTGTGGATCCAGTACTGATCCCTGCGGAACGCCACTGGCCACAGGCCTCCAGTCCAAAAACCAACCCACTATCACCACCTTCTCTGTCTCCTACCATCAAGCCAATTTCGTATCCATTTGGCCAGCTCTTGAATCCCATGTGATCTAACTTTGCTAAGCAGTATGCCATGCAGAGCTGTGTCAAAGGCTTTGCTAAAATCAATGTAAACAATGTCTACCACTCTACCTTAATCTGTTCTCTTGGTCATGTCTTCAAAAAGCTCAAATCAAGTTTGTGGGACACGATTTCCCACAGACAAAGCCATGCTTACTATCTGAAATCAGTCCTTGTCTCTCCAAATGCATATAAATCCTGTCTCTCAGAATCCCCTCCAACAAGTTACCTACCACCTACACCAGACTCACCGGTCTGTCATTCATTGGCTTTTCTTTGCAATCATTCTTAAATAAAGGTATATTATTAGCTACCCTTCAGTCTTCTGACACCTTAGTCATGGCTATAGCTGATATAAATATCTCTGTTAGGGGCCCTGCAATTTCTTCCTTAGCTTCCTATAATTTCCTAGGATACATTTAATCAGGACCTGGGGATTTATCTACCTTTGTGTTTTAAGACCTCCAGCACTACCTCTTCTGTAATGGTGACAGTTTTCAAGATATCACTAGTTATTTCCCCAAATTCCACCAGCTTCCATGTCGTATATCCCCTTTATGCCCTAACTCCCCTTACACTCCTCAAAGAATTTGCTTGATCCCAGTTGTCTACACTTGACATATGACTTCTTTCTTTCTTGACCATAGCCTCAGTATCTCTAGTCATCCATTGTTCTCTACTCTTACCAGTCTTGCCCTTCATTCTAATGGGAGTATACTGTCTCTGAACTCTTGCTTATCTCACTTTCGGAAGTCTCCCATTGCCAATTGTCCCTTCACCTGCAATAGTCTGTCCCAATCAACTTTTGAATGTTTCTGTCTACTAATGTAATTTAAGGACCACCCCAAAGGGAAAGACAGGTAATTAGTTTTAACACCACATCTGAAAGATGGGATCTTTAACAATACAGGACACCCTCTCAGTGTTGCAGAGCAATGCAACATTTAAATTGTATGCTCCAGGGGACCTTGATTCACTTAAACCTTCTGACTCTGAAGGCAGAATGGTATCACTGAACTTTTCTACTACTACTAGCCTTCCATATTTATTGAAGGTATTATACGTTTTCAAATTGATGGATGAAAAAGTATTTACACACTTCAATTAACTCAGCACCTGCACCACCATCAAAGAGCCATCGGACCTCAGGTGAGATGTATGATTAAACAGAGAATTCAATGGTACTGTGAATTACACTACTGTGCCATTTACTATACTTTCCAGAAATAGCATTTCACCGCCTCCCCATTGATCTGCATTAAATGTCATGATATTGCTGTATTTGTGCGTTGGATACAAACTTAACCAATGACATACCAATTTAGGACATAAGTACCCCACTAATGATGTGTTAGTAGTTGCAGTCAATCATTTGGCATTGAAAAAAAACATTACAAGTATGGAGGCCCATTCTTGCAAGTTTTGAACTTTTTGGGTAAAAAATGTAAATTTTTAACTCCGTTTACTGCGAAAGGAAGTGAAAATATCTTTCTTTCTTGGTCTTCAGTTCTCTTTTGCTGTGATTTGACAATGAATTCTTCTTTTTGTCTTTCCTGTTTTTATTTCTCAACCATAAATCATATTGGTTAAGGAGATGCATTGTTATTCTATCAGGTCTTCAATGTCTTGTTTCACTCTGCTTTGTAGGCCAACGCTTCTTAAACTGAAGGAGAGAGATTGTTATGTTAAATTCTGTGCTATGACAAAATCTGGGCCATTGTGTTTTTGAAAGTTTGGAAATGTTACATTGCATTTGCAGACATTAAATATACTATACAATTCTACTATACTAGAAGTACTGTATACTACTTCTGTTTGGTGTCGCGACAGTTTGTTGAGTAATAGTAACATTACCAGCAATGTCTCTTCAAACACACAGTGTGCTGTTCATATGGGG
>NW_025211987.1:0-25000 GCF_004010195.1 Chiloscyllium plagiosum
CACAACCTTCCGAGAGTGTGGCAACCAGAACTGCACACAATACTACAAATGAGGTCTAACTAAACTTGTGTACAGCTACAACATTACTTGCCAGCTTTTATACTCAATGCCCTGACTGATGAAGCCAAGCATGCCATACACATTTAGTAGCACCTTATCCATTGGTTTTGCCACTTCCAAGGAGCTATGAACTGCACCCCAAGATCCCTCTGTATGTCAAGGCTCCTAAGGATCCCACAGTTTCATTAGTCAGTGTGTAGAAAACTCGGTGCTGAGGGAGTTAATCCGAATGCTACTCAAACCAAGATGAACTGGGTGATCCCCTCCCTATTGAAGTCCAGGCCTACAGTATACAGTACATGTCGGGCAACCCTCACCTAGTCAGGAAATTCAGGTATGACCTTTGCAAGGCCATCAGAAACACCAAGAGGTAATACCAAACTAAGCTTGAGACCCTGACCAACCTCACATTTTGTGGGATGGCTTACATTACATAACAAGCTACAAAGCAAAGTCAAACAGAATCACAGGAAACAGCCCATCTCTGCCCAATGAATTCAAATGATGAGAAAGTGTGGTGTTGGACTGGGATTTCTTCAATATGTTGTATTAGCTGCATGACACTGATCTTATGCTAAAACTTCTGTGTCTTATGATCCAGCCTCACTAGCTATCGGACAAAGGGGCAGCACTTGAAAGCTAGAACTTCCAAATAAATCTTCTGGACTATAACCTGGTGTTGTGTGATTTGTAACAATGAACTCAAATGCATTCTATGCTCACTTTGAACAGAAGGTCAGTGAAATAATGTCAGTTGTCCCATCAGCCTCAGATGCACCTGTACTCACATAAGTCTTATATATCATTCATTATACTCATGTAAGCTTTCTTGAGAGTGAATCCACAGAAAGCGACTGACACAGATGGAGTCCCCAACCATGCACTCAGATCCTGCGAGGACCAGCTGGCAAAAGTATTCACAGCTATCTTTAACCTTGCCTTAATACAATCTGAAGTCCTTACTTGCTTCAAGAAGACCACTATCATCCTGGTGCCAAAGAAAAATCATGCAGTACTGCCCCGTGGCTCTGATCTCCATAATTATGAAGTGTTTCAAGAAGTTCGTCATGGCTCACATCAACATCAGCCCATGAAATTGCCTTGATCCTTTGCAATTTGCCTACCAGTGCAATAGGTCCACATAGATGCAATCTCTCTGACCCTACACTCATCCCTGGAATATCTGGTTAACAGGGATACCTACAACAGGCTCCTACTTATTGACTGCAATTCAGCCTCCAACACGATAACTTCAAACAGATTCATCTCCAAACTCCAAGGCCTAGGTCTTGGCTCCCCCCTCTGTAATTGGATCTTCAAATTCCTGACCAATAGATCACAACACCTCCTCCAACATAAACCTCAACACTGGAGCCCCACAAGGCTCAGCCCCTTTTTATACACCTTATACACTCACTGACTGTCTGACCAAATTCCACCCAACTCCCCATATAAGTTTGCTGACAACATCATCATTGTAGGTCGGATCTCAAACAATGATGAGACAGAATACAGGAAAGAGTTTGAGTGGCATGGTGTAAAGACAACATGTTCTCCATCAATGTCAGCAAAATGAAGGAGCTGATTAGATTACTTACAGTGTGGAAACAGGCCCTTCGGCCCAACAAGTCCACACCGACCCGCCGAAGCGTAACCCACCCATACCGCTACATTTACCCCTTTACCTAACACTACGGGCAATTTAGCATGGCCAATTCACCTGACTTGCACATCTTTGGACAGTGGGAGGAAACCGGAGCCCCCGGAGGAAACCCATGCAGACACGGGGAGAACGTGCAAACTCCACACAGTTAGTCGCCTGAGTCGGGAATTGAACCCGGGTCTCTGGCGCTGCGAGGCAGCAGTGCTAACCACTGTGCCACCGTGCCGCCCACCATTGATCATTGACTTCAGGAAACAGAGTAGAGGGCACGATCCTGTCTGCATCAATGGTGCTGAGGTGGAGATGGTCGAGATTGTCAAGTTCCTGGGAATGATGATCATCAACAATCTGTCCTGGTCCACCCACATCAACCCACCCACAACATCTCTACTTCCTCAGGAGGTTAAGGAAATTTGGCATGTCCACAATGATTCATATCAATTTTTATAGATGCACCATTGAAAGCATCCAATCTGGATGCATCAGAGCTTGGTAAGGCAACTGGTCTTCACACCACTGCAAGCAACTACAGAGAGTTGTGATCACTGGTCAGTCCATCACACAAACCAGCCTTCCATCAATGACTCCATCTGTACTTCCTGCTGCCTGGGAAAGTTACCAAAATATCAAAGACCTCTCCCATCCCTGTTATGATCTCTTCCGTCGGGCAGAAGATATAAAAGTTTGAATACACTTAACGAATAGATTAGAGAACAGCTTCTTCCCCACTGTTATCAGACTTTTGAATGGACCTCTCAAACGCTAATGTTGATTTCTCTTGTTACACCTTGTCTGCGGCTGTAACACTGTGTCCTCCCGTCTGTTCTGCTACCCTGATGCATTTTGTATGGTACGATTTGCCTGTATGGTACGCAAAACGCTTTTCACTGTATCACGGTATACGTATTAACAAAAGTATAACAATTTACTGTATACTTTCATCTTGCATTCGACCTCCCAACATACATCACCTCTCACTTAATGGGATTAAACTCCATCTGGGTTATTTATAAAAAATCTTAACTTGATGTTCATGTTCATTCATTCATGGAACCATGTGGTGTCGCTGGTTTCACTTAAAGTGTCTGGCCATTTAGTGAATTCAGAAGCAAGACACTTGGCAAATTGTGGATGTAATGTGTATTGGTCATATCGCAGTAACAACAGTAATTACAAACCGGGAATGATTTGGAGACCCCGGTGTTGAACTGGGCTGTATAAAGTTAAAAATCATACAACACTAGGTTATAATCAACCACCTGGATTAGTGGTGCTGGAAGAGCACAGCAGTTCAGGCAGCATCCAAGGGGCTTCGAATCGGGCAAAAGCCCTTCATCAGGGTTTCTAGCATCTGCAGTCATTGTTTTTACATTGTATAATCAACCACCTGATGAAGGAGCAGCGCTCGGAAAGCTAGTGCTTCCAATTAAAGCTGTTGGACCATAACCTGGTGTTGTGTGATTTTCAACCACAAATCGGGAACATTGGGAGTTCTGATTTGGAAGCGAATGCATGAAACTCTACACCTCTTGATTTTTGGCTTTTTTCAGGTTCCAGCAATTATTGTAGATGACCTTCTTTGTAAGTGTAATCGACACTCTTATCCCCGGGCTCCACCCAGTAAATACTGCCCTGGCAGCCAAATAAAATCTCGGCGACAGGACAGTTCCATTCAGACACTTTGTTCCGGGACACCTGTGTTGAGAGTGCCCAGGAGCTGACCCCATGGAAGGATATGTAGATCCTACAGATTCCTTTGGTCTGTTGGACGTGAGACCCCCACTAAACCGAGAACTTTTCAGGCCTCGATTTGCACTGCTATTTTTGTATGTGAACAAAAGTCACGAGAGAGTCCGGTGCAAGCCCAGTTTAAAAGCCACACAGGGCTTACTGCTAATTCGTGAAGTCCGGACTTGATTATGCCCAGAACCCCAAGACAATAGAGTTTGCAGCTGTAACATTCCAATCATATGGAGGCTGTGAAGTAGCAGAGTATCTCGTAGTGGCGTCCCCAACTCTGAACTATAAACTCTGGATTGTCCACACCAGGAGCTATTGGCTCTGGAAAGAGTGGATGACTCGGCTCAGGGGATGATGCTAATTAGCTCGGGAGTTCGTCCACTATCTCCTCAATAGGAAAAGTAAAACAATGCCTCCTTGTCTCGCACAGCACCGAAATAAATCGATAAAGCGAAACACACCGCCAACTATGTAAAACAGTAAGACGTTTAGAGTTGTCTGACAATGACCGTGTACGGATTGCATGTCTATGTTGCGTGACTCCATACAGACTGCTTATGCAGTGGTAACCGGAGAGCTCCCATTGTGCGTACAAGTCTTAGGCTAATTACAACACCTCACTGTAGTTGGAATATTTCCCAGTGACAGCATCACATTACTGTAACAACATGAAAAACTGTTCTCGACATTAATGTGTTAACATGAAATTGGGAATGCAGTCTCCCGTCACTTCTCAACGCATTGCAATCCAAATGTTGAGACAAACATATTAACACAGCGAAGGCAGTTCTGTTCATCCTCATGTTTCAACTATCGATTGCTGGTGAATCTTACCGCGCAGCCTAATGAAATATTGCAGGGCCACATCACGCCCCACACAGCCAATTTTCAATGAAAATTTTACACGAGCAAAACCTGTCTCGCAAACTCTCAGATGTCAGAAGAAATAAAAGTTGAGCAGAAAGGAAAGGACACTTGTTCGCAGCCCGCATGATGCACGCCTACATTGGATCAAGTTACTTTGTCCACCATTAATGTTAATAGAGATTGCGGGCTTTAGTCGTTTAGAACGCCGCCTGCAATTTTCACCGAGGGAAAGTTTTCAATGTGTTGTTGTTTGCAATCGGCTATGCAAATAAACGAAAACCAGTTAAAACTGCTATGCAATAGAAATAAAAACCAACATTGGATTTGATAAATGCATCCAAAACTGCAAGGAACAAGAAAGTTAGTTTCCTATGAACATTGCTAACCGAGCGCCACATAAGCAATGAATGGAAAACTGCCCACCGCGGGTAATCGCGTTCAGGTGGCAATGCGATGTAAAAGTGGCGCCCTGGTTAAGCGGGTAAGGTGTGGGAACTCGGAGTCTGTTACCTGGAGATACAGTGAGAGCCTGTGGGTCACCGTTTGAAGTTACCCCGCTCACATGGTGGTTAAGTCAATGAGTGAGGGTTGACAATTTTTGGAGACCGGTAATCAAACAACAGATTCAAATCCATTTTGAGCGAGATTTCAAACTTGGAGGATTCGTTGAGAACAGGCGCGGGGTTTATTTGTCACTCCTGCTGGGATGTGGCTGAATCAGTGTTTATTGCGCACCCTTCATTGCCCTGGAGAAAGTGGCGGTGAGCTGCCTTCTTGAACCGCTGCGGTCTCTGGGACATTTGGGGATACCCACATTGCTGATAGGAAGGATGTTCCAGGATTTTCACCCAGTGACAGTGAAGAAGCAAATGTACAGTTACACATTAAGGTGGTGCATTCTGAACACTTAAAAAAAAACACCACGACCACGGTTTGGGTTACAGTATAAAACCTCTCAGTCATTAAAACACTTCAGAATTGTTTGCATAGGGGCTTCTGATTCTCGGATAATTAGCTCAGCGATTGGAATACTTCCAGAAAGCGGGATGAGATCCTTCAAGTTCCCTATAATCAGCGCTCAGGATCATCCCACTGTCAAGATATGCGTGTTGGCAGCTCCCTGCAGGATCGCTAGCTCGGGTTGGACCGAGACCTTCCCAAAGGGGTGGTCGCTTTCTCTCCCCATCTCTGCCTGTGTCGGTAGATGGAAAGGAACAGTCTCTGGCAGTGACCTGTAGTTGCTCTCCTCTCCAGTCGATTTGCCAATCCCATGTGACTGCCCTGGAGTCTGCAGGAGTTGGAGGTTGATCTGCTGGCAACTGTAGACACAAACATTGATGGGGCGTTAAAACGATGCCTCGTGTATATTGTTTGAATGCTGGAGTTTACTGTTTGGAATTGGGGTGGGCGGGATTGGCGTTTGACAGAAGTGAGGAGGCTGGACAAGGGAAATCTGTAATAAAAACATTCAGTGATACGTTCAGGCGGTGCAGCAGCCTGTTTCACAATGAGCTGTTTCACAAGCGCGATTTCAGAGGTCTCCTGGTTATTTTCCCTGACCGGGTTTCTAACCGCTTGTTTCCAGCAGATGGTGCTGGTATTGAGCAGGTGCCGGCGGAGAGCTGATCTCCTTTCCCTGTAAAACTCCCTCGCCAGATACCGATTGAAACCTGAAAATGTAGCCAGTCCCTCTCCCTGCGCCGATTTGAAACGGGGGAAAATCATATCTTCAGCTCCCGGTCCCACCAAGACAGCGAGATTGGTCAGAACTACAGAGCGAACAAGAGTTTGGACCGTAATTCAGCAGCTTACTCTTGATTGCACCCTCTCCTCACAATGACAATAGCTATCTGAACAGACCTTTAAAATAAGTCTCAAATATTCCAATTGAATAATAATGCCAAACAGAAGAGTTTAGAGGTCCATACAGGTTAGGTCTCCCCTTTGTCACTCTCTGAGTCCTATGGAACTCACTCTGTTTTTGCTAAATAACAAATAGAAAGTGGAGAGAAATTCCCCGGTGGAACGTTTGACAAAAAAAAAAACAAATGAGATCGATGTTAACACGTTCCTGGAAATAAAATCTTTAGGCTGGCGACACAGGTTACGGAGTAAACTGTTCAGGTTTGTTCCCTTTGAACTGCAATTACAGACATCATCTGATTCCAGATTGGCGAGGCGCCGAGGGGAGAGGAGCTCCGAACTGATCCTTTCTGGAGGGTTCACTGCTGAGTGTGTCATCTTACTGCATTGCTCCGGAACCGCACATGGAAAAGTTAGTGGGTGACAATAATTGGTGAATGATAAACGAAGAAAGCGAGCACTTGTGAGGGGGAGAGAGCTTCCAATTGATTCACTGGGAGATGACGTGCCGCAGTGTTCAGCAACTCGCTCGTTAAGAACGAGACCCAAAGGCTGACTTCTCATAGAACATAGCAACTTCCCAGCGAAGAGAGGGAGGGAGGGAGGGAGAAACAGCGCAGTATCTCGGCGTGCTCCTAACGGGACCGTAGCGTCTGAAGCAGACTGCAGTGCAACATTCGGGGAAGGACATTGCTCTTTTAAGCCTCATTGTGTTCTGCCGGCTGCCTTTTTTGTTCCCGAGCAGGTTTATGCTAATCGAGAGCCATTTTGTGCGGTCGCTTTTAAATTAGCCCCGGGTGGGGGCGAGAGAGGACCTTTGGTGACAATGTGCCGGCCAGAAGAGCTTGCAGAGGGGCGGAATGGGCAGAAGCAGCAGCTGAACTGAGTGTTTGTGGGGGAAGGAGGTGAGTTTGGATGGAGCAGCGGTGGAGATGGCACGGAGTTGCATTGAAGCGAGTGCACTGAGCTGCACTCTGCTGCTGCTGCTGCTGTTGAACAGCGCCGGCTCCCGGAGTTTCACCGTGCACCTCTCGGAGCGGGCAGCCCCGGGCACCTTACTGCTCCATCTCCCCTCGGCCGGGGGCACCTGCTCGATCCAGCGGATCTCCGCGCCTCCCTTCGCCCGCGGCTACCTGGAGGTGGACCGGACCGCGGGAAGCGTGCGACTCTCCCGGCGCCTGCCGTGCCGACAACTGCCCGCTAATCCTTTCCCCGTCCGGCTGAGCGGCCGCTGCTCCCGGCCCGGCGGTACCCGCACCGGTACCGGCTGGCTGACCGTCTCCAGCCGCTGGCACATTCACCTTCACGGCGAGGGCTGCCGGCGGAAGGCGGCGGGCGGCGGCGGCGCAGGCGGCGAGCTGGAGGTGCTGCTTTTGTCTAGCGCCGCCCCGCAGGGCTGCCTCCCCGGCGGGGAGCCGCTGCTGCCCCCTGTCGGGGAGCTGCTCCGGCTGCTGCCGCCCCCGTCCCCGGGGGGCTGCCGGCCCTTCTCCTGTCAGCCCGCCGCCGGCGGCCGCTTCGCCCTGAGCCCGGACGGGCGGCTCTTCAACCCGGGGAGGCTGTGCGTGGACCGTGCCGCTGGGGTGCCGGTGCGGCTCCGCTGCCGGGGATGCCCGCCCGGAGGCGAGGGGAGAGCCGGCGGCGTGCTGGAGGACATCCCGGTGGAGGTGAAGCTGGTCTTGAGGACTCTGAGGGAGGAGAGGGCTGGAGGAGGTGTCAGTGCGAGGCGAAAGAGGAATGTGAACACTGGCCCTCAGTTCCAGCCACCCATCTACCAGGTATCGGTGCCAGAGAACATGCCCGCGGGCACTGCAGTCATTGTACTGAAGGCGGTCGACCCTGATGAGGGTGAGGCAGGCAGGCTGGACTATTCCATGGATGCCCTTTTCGACAGCCGGTCCAACAGTTTGTTTATCATCGACCCGCTGACTGGCAGAGTGACCACGGCGGAGACCCTGGACCGGGAGACCAAGGACACGCATGTGTTCCGGGTGACCGCCCTCGACCATGGGCTCCCCCGCCGCACAGCCATGGCGACCCTCACCGTCACCGTCAGCGACACCAATGACCACGACCCGCTGTTCGAGCAGCAGGAGTACAAGGAGAGTGTGAGGGAGAACCTGGAGATCGGCTACGAGGTGCTCACCGTGAGGGCGACGGATGGCGACGCCCCCGCCAATGCCAACATCTTGTACCGGATTCTCAACAACGAAGGGGAGAACGCGGTGTTCGAGATTGACCACCGGTCTGGAGTGTTGAGGACCAGAGGGCCAGTGGACAGAGAGAAGGTGGACTCCTATCAGTTATTAGTGGAGGCAAATGATCAGGGGAGGAACCCTGGCCCACGCAGCTCCACTGCCACGGTGCACATCACAGTGGAGGATGACAATGATAATACCCCTCAGTTCAGTGAGAAACGCTATGTGATTCAAGTTCTCGAAGATGTTGCCCCCAACACACAGGTTCTGCAGGTCACAGCCACTGATAGAGACAAGGGCAACAACGCGTTGGTTCATTACAGCATCATGAGCGGCAATACCCGTGGGCAATTCTACATAGATGCTCAAAGTGGGAGCATTGATGTGGTGAGCCAACTGGACTATGAGACGAGCAAAGAATACACTCTAAGAATCAGGGCTCAGGATGGTGGAAGGCCACCATTGTCGAACATCACTGGACTCGTGACAGTGCAAGTAGTTGATGTGAATGACAATGCACCCATATTTGTCAGCACTCCTTTCCAGTCAACAGTTCTGGAGAATGTGCCAATTGGTTACTCAATTCTTCATGTACAGGCAATCGATGCAGATTCGGGTAACAATTCCCGTTTGGAATACAGGTTAATAAACACATCTCCAGATTTCCCCTTCTCCATCAACAACAACACTGGATGGATTGTGGTTGGTTCAGAATTGGATAGGGAGACAACAGATTTTTACAATTTTGGCGTTGAAGCGAGGGATCAGGGATCACCTCCGATGTCATCCTCAGCTAGTGTCAGCATCACTGTATTGGATGTGAATGATAATAATCCTGAATTTGGACAGAAATTATATCAAATAAGACTGAATGAAGATGCAGCTGTAGGCTCCAGTGTGGTTACTGTGTCAGCAATAGACAGGGATGTCAACAGTGTTGTTACATATCAGATTTCCAGTGGTAATACACGAAATCGCTTTTCAATAACCAGCCAAAGTGGAGGGGGCCTGATAACTCTGGCCTTACCACTGGATTACAAACTGGAGAGGCAATACATATTAACTGTAACAGCCAGTGATGGGACTCGATTTGATACTGTTCAGGTGTTAATTAATGTTACAGATGCAAATACACATAGACCAGTATTTCAGAGTTCCCATTATACAGTTAGTATTAATGAAGACAAGCCTGTTGGTACAACAGTAGTGATTATAAGTGCAACTGATGAAGATACTGGTGAAAATGCCAGAATTACTTATTTCATGGAAGATAGCATACCTCAGTTTCAAATTGAACCTGATTCAGGTGCAGTTACAACACTAATGGACCTTGACTATGAAGACCAAGTATCGTACACATTAGCGATTACAGCAAAAGACAATGGAATTCCTCAGAAGTCTGACACCACATACCTTGAAATTCTAGTTAATGATGTAAATGACAATGCACCTCAGTTCCTGAGAGATCATTACCAGGGTGCAGTTTACGAAGATGTTCCTACCTTTACAAGTGTCCTTCAGATATCTGCCACTGACCGTGATTCAGGATTGAATGGAAGGGTGTTTTACACTTTTCAAGGTGGGGATGATGGAGATGGGGACTTCATTATTGAGACCACCTCTGGAATTGTTAGAACCTTGCGCAGACTCGATAGAGAGAATGTTCAGATGTACAATCTAAAGGCTTTTGCAGTGGACAAAGGTTTTCCTGCAATGAGGACTGCGATAGATGTCCAAGTCACAGTATTGGATGTTAATGACAACCCTCCAGTTTTTGAAAAGGATGAGTTTGATATTTTTGTGGATGAAAACAGTCCAATTGGATTAGTGGTGGCCCGTATTACTGCCACAGACCCAGATGAAGGTACTAATGCACAAATCATGTATCAAATAGTGGAGGGGAATATTCCTGAAATTTTCCAGCTGGATATCTTTTCTGGAGAGTTGACTGCCCTGATGGATTTGGATTATGAAACTAAATCAGAATATGTTATTGTTGTTCAAGCTACATCAGCGCCTCTTGTCAGCAGAGCTACAGTGCATATCCGTCTATTGGATAAAAATGACAATATACCTGTGCTGAAAAATTTTAAGATCATTTTCAACAATTATATCACAAATAAATCCAGCAGTTTTCCCACTGGGGTAATTGGCAAAATTCCAGCTTATGATCCAGACATCTCTGATACTCTTCAATACAGCTTTGACCATGGCAATGAGTTAAATCTAATCATTCTCAATCAGACCACAGGGGAATTAAGTTTGAGTCATGCTCTGGACAACAACAGGCCGCTTGAAGCAACCATGAGAGTTTCTGTGTCAGGTAAGGTGACTTGCAGCTTATCTTTGCTTACGCTGTGTCAGAATTTTAACCTGTTTGCAAACTCCCATTACAACCAATGAGTGAATGAGTATATGTTTTGATCTTGTTCATTACCTCCTTGCATTCCTATTGTTTTCAATAATAAATAAATAAGTAAAGTGCCCCCAATTTCAAAGTGCAATTTGAGTGTTTTTAAAAAGAATTTGTAAAACACAATGATAAATTTAAAGGCCCAAATAACTTTTGTTTTTAAAGTTTCTCTTTCCTTGTTGAGGGTGTTTTGGGGATCATAAAGGTTACAAAGGGATTATGTTCTGCATGGTATTTTCATGTTAAGCCATTAAGATACATAATGCTCCTAAATTTTTTTTAAAAAGTAATGGCTTTCCAATGGATATTGTTTTTGTGTGATGATTTTGCCTATATTTTACATTCTGTCAGGGGCACTCACTGCCTAAAATCTCTATTATTCCAGGAATGTTTCTTATTATTGTCAGTGTAATTTGTCAAGTAACTAAAATTTAAACCATTCTGACCAGACCTGAAGCCTAGCTTTAACTTTATTTTCAGTTATGGTGAGAAAAGAATATTGTAGAATATGAGTTTTGCACTGCGAGTTTCATACTGTGCATTATACTTAACTGGAATAAAACATTGGACAAGAGTTGGATTTGATGCTTCTTGGTCAGGTGATCCCAATGATGATGCTGCAGGTCTGTGGAAACTTGTATGTAGGGATCAAGTGCTTAAAAAGATTAATTTGGACAAGATCCTAGGGAAGATCGTTAAATTGGATTTTACTTGAATTTTATGGACCAAAGGAAGAACAATAATTGTGATTTAAATATAAGATTCAATTTTTTGTACTTTTGAATATTAAAATAAGACATTGTAGATTAGATATTAAAGCAAACATTCATCTGTAAATAGCTGATTTTAAACAACTGTGCATTTAAATGGGATATAAAATGAATTCAATTTATTATGATATTGTATTATTTTGTCCTTCATAATTTATTCAGCCCAAATACTATGACCTTTTCATTTATTTCTGTGTAATATTATCCTATGCTTGTTCCTCATACTCTTGCTTCTTGCATGTGAAGTGTTGCCACCTGGGCTTCAATGAAGAGTTTGTTCTGTGTGTGAACTTTCCTTTGGATCAATTGAGCTTTCCTTTTGTATAAATCATACAGCTGTGGGCTTTGTCCTTCTAATCTTGGGTTGGTATGGGGATTATCTTTTGTGGTATATGGCTGAACTACAGGTCAGTAGCTGGGTACTGCAAACTGATGACTTCAGCATGGTAGTTATTAAAATGAGTGGAGTGGCAGTGCTGAGTGGCAAACCAAAGCTGAATGGCACATTTTACCTTGCATACAAAAGACATACACTCAGATTCTTCTCAAGTGGGAAGTGATCAATTGTTTTATTGAGTGTCTTTTTTTAACAAGTTCATATTTGAGTGAAACAATATCAGGCATATGAGTGCCTGGGTATTAGCAGATGACATTAGTTTCCTGTTATTATCATGTAAAGGTTTTATGTCATTATAAATACTGCACAATGTAATCATTTTTATTGGAATTCTGTTGTTTTCTATAAGCTCAGGTGAATGAATTACTACACAAGTTAGAGTAAATCTGCATTTTCCTCTGAAATGAAGGGTATCTGTATGCATGTAGTAAGTTTTTTTAAATAATAGAGATACTGTGTTGCACTTTCTTCTGATCAAAACCATTTGATCCACATTTGCAATTAGATTTCTGTGGAAATAACTGGTAAATCCAGATTACTGAAAATCATTTTGCAAAAAAAGTACGATTTGACATTTTAAGCGCAATACCTCAAACAAAGCCTTTTCTGTCATTTAATAGCTATGCAGATTTGGTGATGACCCCATGGAGATAATTATAGTTGAAGTCTTTGATGCTCTAATGAGTTTGTGTTTGATCTTGCGTACTGAGCGTATTGATTATTCACTAAATTATTAAGATGCAAGTCGTAAGGGCTTTTGTTATGCAATAGTAGTATCCCTTGCTTCTGAACTAACAGACCCAGGTTCAAGTCCCACCTGTTCCAGAGGTGTGTAATAATATCACTGAACAGGCTAATTTGAAAATATCCACAACAACTTGTTTTGTCCTCTTA
The DNA here is from genome assembly GCF_004010195.1 of Chiloscyllium plagiosum. Classification (NCBI taxonomy): domain Eukaryota; kingdom Metazoa; phylum Chordata; class Chondrichthyes; order Orectolobiformes; family Hemiscylliidae; genus Chiloscyllium; species Chiloscyllium plagiosum. Next base: position 12,863 of record NW_025211987.1, read on the forward strand.
TTGGTACTTAGTGCCATTGAATCCGTATTAGAAATAATGCATTGTGACTTCACTGAGAATTCATTCTTAATAATTGGCAGTTCAGTTTATTTACATGCATAATTGGATGGTGAACATCCATTAAAACTTTATGTATGCTGCAAAGAATTTTGCTCTATTTAGAGATTTTAATAATTGACGTCTCCAAAAATATGGACAAATGCAGCTTTAAAAAGTAAAACAATGTTTTACTTTCGAATTTCTGCAGTAACTGCCATGAAAGTTACCATTGTCTTGTTCTCTAAAATGTTTTAAACTCATTAAAGGAAGCAACAAGTCCCTCCCCCTTCTATTTGTGCAAACATGGATCTTAAAGGAGATCATTTTATATCCTAATGAAATGAGTGGAGAATTGCCCATATTAAAAAAAATGTGTTTGTTTGGCCGGTTATATTTATAAGTAGAGTTCTCAATGATTGACTGCCAATTTTGACACTGACTTTATAATAATAACCATCACCTAGCGATCAGTACTAGGTCACTAAGTGTGCAATCTTAGCAATCAGCAATATCAACCATGTACTGTATAGCACTAGAATCTGTAAAGTACCAGTTCACTGTCCTTACTTGAGGATATATCTTGAGCATTGAGGAAGTTTTATTTAGATGAATCTGATACTTATCAGAATTTGAATTTTAAAGCTAAAATCCTATAGATGGATGTGATATACTCTACATTTGCATCGAATTAAATGTCCTGCCACCCTTGCTTTGTTATCTTTACATTTAAACCTTTAAAAGCATGATTGGTCAAAGTTGAAAAGTACTGCATGGCATTACCCTCATGTCAGCCATCACTGGACAAAAAGTAGAAAGAGTGCCTTTAGACTAGAAGAAACTATCAGGCTTATATATAATGCATAATATTTAAACTGATTCTCTATTGTCATGTTGTGGTTTTGATTTTCTGGTGCAAATATTGTTAAATAATCCCATAATTACCAGGGGATTTACGAGAAAACAGCTTTATCCAAGCGGTGTCTGCTTTTGGCAGCAGCTGTGTGTAGCTGCTTTCGATGGAAAAACAGTTTGCCTCTTACCTCAAGCACCTGCTGGGGTATCATCGGCACAAAGGGACGCTTGTCTGCCGTTCACTCTTGTTTCACTGGGTAGGCATGCTGATTCCAGAATTGGCAGATGAGTCACTGTGCACAGATCAATGGTGCCTCATTTCAGTGTGATTGGCAGTAATTGTCACTTTTCCCTTTGTGTCAGAGTATGAATACCATTTTGTCACCCTCTATTCTGTTGATTATAGCTAACAAGATGAACTCATTTTATCAAGTTGATGACGAAGGTTGAAAGCAGAAGCTGAATAATGTGCAATAACGGTGGCTGCATTCATGTGAAGTAACAGCAGGGACGACTTTTTGTGTTTAGATTAGCAAAACACTGCTTGTTTGTCAGTTATTAAATCTTATCTTCATTTGTTTATCTATTTATTTTATTTTCTTAGGATAAATTGATCTGCAATTAATCTGCAAATGATTATGGTGGTGGCAAAGAAAACTGAATCCTTTTACACCAGTTTTGGTATTATGCTGTTTAGACACCAGTAAAGGGTTACATATCATAAGATAGATGGCACAAAAAAAAGGCTATTTAACTAACTGACCAGGTCAATGTTTATTCTCCATGTGAGTCTTCTCCAATCTTTCCATATTTGAATCTACCACTGTAATCCTCATTTCCTTCTTCAACAACTGCTTGTCTACCTTATCCTTAAATATTTTCAACCACTCCCTGTGATAGCGTGTTCCACATTGTTACCATTCTTTTGGTATTAAAAAAAATCAACGCGCACCCTATCGCAAAATTCTATTCAGTTTCCATGTTGGCTACAGATGGAAAAGGATGAATTGAAGGGAAAAATTATGAAACTGTTGTCTCACAATTATTTCCAAGACACTTCTACATTGGTTTCCTTCTTCATAAAGATGTAAAACAATAGTTTCTAAAGTTTAATTTTTCATTTGTTACCTTATAATTGAACTAGTAATTCCAGTGGTAATGTGTTGAAATGTGAATGATAACAATCTCATAATCATTCACTCATCTGGGATTGGTTAACTTATTGGGTTAGTTTATTTAATCAACAAAATAAATTATAAGTTATGAAGCCGACCGCAGCAAACCAACTGATTTCTTTGTGTGTCACTTGCAAACTCACAGCAGACTAGAGTCGCAATATTGTCTAGACATAGCGCATGGAATCCTTCAAAGGTGAACTGTCTTAAAGACAAGGTACACATTCAAACTTTAAGAGAAATGGAATCCCAGCTTCTTATAGCCGGAAGAAGTTTGGCATTTCATTTGCAAACACAACCAATGTTGAAAGGACTGACATTTACAAATAGTTCCTTTGTAGAACGGAGGAATATTTAGTAGAAGTCCAAGAACACAGGATTACAATTAAAAGTTGTTTATTTGAACCTCATTTGTTTAAACTATTTCACTGTTCTTACTGGTGTTTTAAAAAACAATTTGCATTTATATAGTACCTTTTAACATGGTAATACACGTCGAAGTGCTTTACAGAAGTGATTATTGATCACAGTTTAAGATCAAACTGCATTTGAAAATATTAGAACAGCTGACAAACAGCCCGATTGGATGTGCAGGTCTTTAGAAGTTTGTTACAGGAGAGAGAGGTGGAGTGTTTTAGAAAACATTGCAGAGCCTGGGGCCTAGAGAACTGAACGCACCACAATGAATAGTGGAGTAATGAAAATCAGGTCGGTGTAGCAGGTCAGATTTGAAGGAGTGCAAAGATTCTGGAGGATGGTGGAGCTGGAGAAATGAGGCTATGGATGTATTTAAAAACCAGAATGAGAATTTTAAAAGGTGAGACCTTGTTGGACAGAGAGCTAATGTAGTTCCACATAGACAGTAATGAATTGGATTTGGTGTGAGCTAGCCAATAGATTACAGGCTTTTTGATCAGCTCAGGATTACCAAGGCGAATAGTCAGCCAGGGCATTATTGGTATATTCGAGTCTACAAGTAACATCACATGCTATCCTTGTCAGGAAATTTGCTTGTTCTTCATTAAAATAGCTTTGGTTCCTCTGAGGTACCTAATGGCAATGATTTTTTTGTCTGAGTTTGTTACCGCACCTTTATTCATTCAGCAAAGTGCTTGGTAGACCCATGTCAGGCTGAGATTAAGAACTGTTACAAGTGAAAGATGGTGACTTTTATTTTGCTCTCTCACTCATGGGTTTACAAATGTGGTTTTGTCCCTATACATGAATATTTTTCACGTTATGACAGATACTGCATTGATGCTGTAATCTGAGTAGTTAGAGATGACAATTTCAGATGAGGTTCATGTGGAAATCAACTAGAATGCTGATTTTTAAGATGAAATGCCAGATTTGAGTTGGGTGTATAAATTTTCAAAGCTCTGGTGGAAGCCCGAATATATTTCTCATGCTGTTCAGATTTATGTTATTAATTGTAGTGCAAATATATCTTAAAGAAAATTAACAAAAGTAAGAGTATAATTTCTGAAGTTACCACAATTTAGAAATGTAACAGAAATATTAAGAATTGATAAATTTGTCATTTTCCCAATGCCATTTTCCAATGAAGGTATATTCACCAATTACAGAAATTCATTAAAAATATTATGTTTTATACTCAAAAAACAAGACTTGCACTTTTTATGATCTCAAGGTTTCTCAAAGTGCCTTTCAGATAATGAAGTACTTTTAAAGTGTAGTCACTTGTAACGTAGGAAGTGTTCTTGAGATATGAACTATTGTGTAACAAAATTCTAACAAATGCACAACAATTTTCATTTATAAATTAAGTATTCAAGTAAGTTCTAATCATGGTATTTTGTTAACCAAACCTTTATATGCTTAAATGCCATGTATTTAGTGTGGGTGTATAAATAGGCAAAATACTTGCGACATCGATCAATATAACCTTGACTTATGTTTTAACATGTTTACCACAGGAAAAAGCACAGGAGAATTGTTCAGTGGGATGTAAGCTGCTTTGTTAATGATGCCTTGTTCTGGAGATAGGCCAAAGTAAATTGTGCAGCTTATCAGGCAAGCTTGTATACGACCTGATGCAGTACTAGAGATTAGTATAAGACCCTGGATAATGCCAGCTGTGCCCATTTTGATATGATGAATATGTTCTGTCACTTGGGTCGCAGAGATAGTCCTGGTGACCTTAAAATGTCAAAATGAGACTAATCTGCTTTGACTGTTATAATTTCAAACTTTCATGCCAAAATATCTAATTATGGTGTGGATCTTAATTGTACAGGAAGATCCCATATTCAATCCCTGCTCTTTGATGAACCAGATGATGTCCAATAGATTGGCAATAATATTGCGACAGTTGACTTCTACACTACTGAGCTATGGAAGAGGAAAATTAATTTGTTTCTCTTCTCATCACTCTCTGCTGACTACTGTTATCCAAATGTTAGGTTAAGATACATCAGCCATAATGACTGTGATGGTTTAAGGGGGAGATGGTGGTGTAGTGGTCATGTCACTGGACTAGCAATCCAGATGCCCAGGCTAAACCTTTGGAAGCATGTGTTCACATCTCATCACAGTGGTTGGTGGAACTTAAATTTGATAAGTAAACTTAGAATATAAAGGAGGTATGAGACACCATGAAACAATCAATTGTTGTAAAAACCCATCTGGGTGTATTAATATCCTTTAAGGAAGAAAACCTACTGTCTGACTCCAGATCTATTGTACTGCAGTTGAATTTTACCAACCCTCTGTAATGGCCAAGAAAACCACACAATTCATTGAAAATTTGGAATGGGCAACAAATGTTGGTCTTGCTAGGGGATGCCCACATCCCACAATATCCGTTGCTGGCTACTTTCGGAGTGGTGGAATAGGGCCATGATGAGGTCTGGACCTTTTCTGCTCACTGGTTTCCCTGACATTGAATGCATTTGTGAAAGATGGGGGAGGTAAAAGCAGAGAGAAAATACACAAATGAGGGAGTTGGGGGAGGAATTAAGGTGTGGACATGACACATATAATTGGCATTAGCAGGTGGGATTTCACGTAAAACTGCTGCAGCAGACAGTACTGATCCATGAGCATTACAGTACATAGCAAGGCTGCCACTTTTGTAAAATAATGTAAGTTATGTAAATGGTGCAAATTGTGAACGTTGGACTTCAAATTTTTGTCTGGACTTCTGCCTGTCTTTCCTATCCTCCTTCAGTCCAGGACTGGACTAATGCCTGAGGAACAGTGGAGCAGAGATCACATATGTTATAAAAGGTCAATGATAGCAGGTAATACGGTTGGTTAGTGGGCCTCATGCATTGATTTAATTACCTGAGGGTAAGAAAATAATTTTCCAGATTTATTTTCTTCAATTAGAAATTGTGCTTCTTTTGTTTCTGTTGGGATAATACATCACTATTTGTAAAGTTTGAAAGACCCAAGAGTCTTTTATGCCAGTCCTTATGTTGATCTGTTTCTTTAGTTAGAAGTTCTTTTGTGCCTTGCAAGGTGCAGAAACTCCATCCACTTCTTACAAGGCAAGTGGCAATAGGATAGGTCCGAGGTGCGGAATTACTAACTTGTCAGTTTCTGTTCCTAAATCTGTAAACCTCATATTGCAGCATGAGCCCGTTACTATGATAAGGTATACCAGCCCCACAAGGCTTTCACTGCATCCCACCAGAGCCCAGTGCTCTCCAGGCAATGAAAGTATCCCAGACCCCAGAAACATTGAAAGTAAAATGCAAACCTTTGGTCAGATTGTTCCTCTTATTCAGAAGGCTACACTTCATTGGTTCTGAAGTACTTTGAAACTTCCAGTGGTCTTAAGAGGTGCTACATAATTGCAAGTACTTTTAGCTGATAGGAGAATCATGAGAATTGGGAGATAGAGGTACTAGAATGCATCACTGGCACATTGGGCAAATAAACTTGGGGTTTTATGGGAATAAATCAGGTGACCTAGAGATGTCCCATAAAATGCTATTTCAACTTGCCTGTCCTATACCAAGAAGGTACCCTCCTACTGCCCCTGCAGACTCAGTCGGAGCAAATCAAAAAGAGGGAATCATCAATCATGATATCGCTAATGCAGCTAGGATCACAATCTGAACAATCTTGGGCCATTATTTCAGAGTCTTCCAAATATGGTAGTTTCTGAAACACTGTCTTTGCAGCTATCAAAATAATATTATACTTCTTAAAAGGTAACAAAACAAACTACTACATTTGACTATGTAATGGGTACAAAATGGTATATTCAATATATCTTCCTGAATTGTCTCTTGACACATCATATTGTGACGATTGTGCACAATCAAATGCAAAGCTCCTTTAACCCTAATCAGATCCCACATGTTGTTTATATTAATTGCATCCAAGTATTTGGAAAGGATTAGTTCCATCTGTCATGTTGTGTGCTGATGGATGGGAGTATTTGTTGGATGCAGCAATCCTGGGTGAGCTCCCTCGCTTGGTGCCAACCATATGTTTTGACATTAATTGGATTCATTATCTTTGAAAGTAAAACGAATGTAGCTCTTGCCTATATGGTCTTTGTTTTGGGACAAGAATTTTCATTGTGCTGAGACTCTTGTTGAAAGTACAGGTGCACGTAGGTTTTCGCCAGTTCCCCTGAAGGAAGACAACGCTTCGTGCTGTTGTGGGATTTTGTGGGTACTTGATGCCTTCTGGTATTGTGGCTATCTGGGTATTTGTGATGTGTGAGGCCAATGATGGCACCATCAGGCCTGATCCTGTGCACACTTGACATTTTCACATTTCAGCAACAGTCATTGCATTGGGATTAAATTGATTACTCTTTCCCTTTTCCCAAGAGAGCAGAGGGCAGTTGCTATCCTAGTTGAAATCAGCTACATGAGCAGAATGTCTGTCCAGAATTCATGTTCCTTATTGCTTGGACACCATTTCAGACCTCTAAAGTAATTGCTTCAGATTTACTAATTGCTCTGAAGTTATGCTGTGCTCAAGATGCTGATATCTCTAAAATGTGCAAATACATGATTTGTTCAACATTCTTTTAAAAACGGTTGAACTGTCTTTGCAGTGATAACACATCAGTCTAATTATGAATCCAGATCGGATGTTTTAGAATACTGCAAATCAACCCATGTTAAGACAAGCATTAGAAAAATATTTATTTTGGTCAGTTTTAAAACTGACCAAACTAAAATGTCCAGCTACCTGTTATTTAAGCTGCTTTAGAAAATCATTATTGGAGCTGTATGAATTACTATTTGGTCCTCTTGTGTTCTCCTTATACAATATGATTTGAAAGCAAGACTCTTTGACTGCTTGCACAGAACTATTGATCTGTAACATTTCCTAATTAGTTTATTGATTGTTGTACATTATCAGAATCTACTGTTTAGCCATTAGTTGAAATGGGAAGGAGTAGAAGAATATTCCCTTCAATTTTCTGAAAAAAAATCAGTTGTCTATTCATGACAATTTACTGTATTTTTTTCTCTCATACACATCATTTGCTTTGTAAGAAGTATAAGAATTTTTGACTTACTCTTCCTGGTTTTCCTCCTTTTCTCCACCATATTCACCTTTTCCAGAACATTTTCCTTGATTCTTTTTCTTAACAGTAAAATATGGCTGGAAATGAAGCCTTGAAATGAATTACAAACTGTGTGCAATTTGGTTTGGAATCCTTAATAGTGGAGACTTAATGTCAGGTTTTTACTTCTTGTGTGTCAGTAATTTCCACTATGTTATTTGTAGTGTCCTTCATTTGTGAATCCAGACAATGAGTGTCAGTGGACTGTGCATTCATTAGAGAACACAGCTGATCACAATGTTGCTATCATGCATCACTTTGAGTGGTAATAATCAAGAAATCTTATATGCATTCTCATAAATCAAATTAACTTATCACAGCCATGGCATGAAAGGCATCACAGTTAACTTTTATGTATCATTCTCCCACTCACTTCACCGCTATCTCCAACTCTTTTGACAATTTTGATGATATGAAAGGGATCATCCTAAAAGTCAATAGACCTTGTGTGAAATTGGACAGTGTTATTTGCAATTTCTTAAAGAGCTGGTGCATACATATGAGCAACATGGCATCTGACCGTGAAAAAGCACACTTGCTTTATTTCCTTTCTCCACATAATGTTTTATTATCTTTATTTTCATCTCCTGTTTTAATTACTATGTGAAACCCAAACCTGACTCAGCTGGAAAGTGGCGTATGGGCTAAGAATAGACCAGGTGGCTGGTCTTTGTTGAACTAGCACGTCCAGTTTTACATCTGCTTTCATAGATGAATTACCAAAGGGATGTCAGCATCTGCAACGCTACATTCTGACAAATTTCATGATCTGTAAAACAGGATGTGCGAAGAGATATGCCACGTTTCATATATTGCTCACTCAAAGCATCACACCTTAAAGGATGTAGTTAAAGGCCGTGAAATAATAAATGAGTGAAGAAAACCAATCAATTTAAAAGCATATTATTTAAAATAGTTCCATCAGTTGGACAGACTAAAATAAATGTTGCAGCTGATGCCAATACCCAGGCAGTTTATGGGATTACTGTAACCCAATGGATTCTCACAAGAACAGAAAAAGCTGACAATTCACAGTAGGTCAGTTGTTGTTTGGAGTGAGAATAAATGATTGACTTTCTGAATTCAGACCATTTCACAGACCTTGTTTCTGGTATGCACTTATAACATCTTCCCATTATAGAATCATACAATAATTCATAGAGAAGGAAACCATTTAGCCCGTTATGCTTCTTGCTATTTTGATCAGTTTTGTTTTGTTTCAGATTTGCAGCAATTACTGTATTTTGTTTTTTATAAAATCACAATGGTATCTGTATATCCTCTGCTCTGAAGAAAAAAAAATGATAAGGATGTAAATTGTAATAACCTCTTTCACTGAGGGATGAGGGTACATGATTCATTAGTACTTGTGATATTACACTTTTGTAATAGGTAGACCACAAATAACCACAGTCATTTGAACAAATCTTCAATATCGAAGCCATTGCAATATGGAGAAATGTTAATTTTTTGTTAGTGCATCATCAGAAAAGAAAATGGTGTAACAATAGTGTTAATAAATTCAATGGTAATTACTGATTCCTACTGTTTTGCTCCTTTAAAAACTATATAGTGTAAGCATGATCACTGTTTTGGTATACACGTATATTTGCAAACATATTGGGTGTCTCTGTCTTTTAATTTCAATACAAAAGGTAGTGATTGGGATTAAAATGTAAAACCTTTGATTTGCTTCCATTTTTTATTTGCAAGTTCTAAAGAAGACATGCGTTTCACTCCCATATTTACTGTTACCTCCCTATTTAAAATGAAGTTTTTTTTGGTAGGAAACAATAAGTTTTGTTTTTACAGCATCTTTTTAACATGTTGTACTTTGCAGAAGTGAACAAACTATCACTGAGTTGAAGGTGACCTTAGGAAGAGTGACTAAAAGCATCGTCAAATGTTTGAAATGAGGAAAGAGAAGTGAAAATGCAAAATGGCTTAGAGAGCATAGTGCCTAGACAAGTGAATACACATTCTCCAATGGAATTACAAAAGGTAGAAAAGTGAACTGTTAGGGCAGACTTAGTAGAACCTGGAGGTGTGGAAGAGGACACTGGGATGGTTTAGGGTGAGGCAAAAAAACTATCTAACTCGGCTTTTCAAGGTGACTTTGAGAGCTTTGAGTTTACTCAACTTTATATTTAGCAGAAATTATCTGCTTATACACATTATCCATAATATATTTTTTGATGGCAAAATATGGAAATGAAATTTTGCAATAAATTACATGCTGTGTGCAATTTGGCTTGGAGCCATTCCTGATGAAGGGCTTATGTTCGAAACATCGACTCTCCTGCTTGTCGGATGCTGCTTGACCTGCCGTGCTTTTCCAACGCAACACTTTTTGATTCTGATCTCCATCATCTGCAGTCCTCGTTTTCTTCTGGTCCTGTGAAAATAGTCAAGCTGTTTCATTTTAGCTCAGTATTGCAAAAGACAAATGAATATCCCTCCCTTTTGTATTATATACAAAATCATGACTTAGTGCAGAGAATGGCCTAACAGTCACTTTTAAAAATTAACAATTATGATAGTGGGTAAATGACAAGGCTGATCTTCAAGTGTAATGTCACTGTGTCTTCTATTGTTGAAATTTGTAAATACGTTCAAAGGTTTAATTTTAAGAGGCACAATGAGGAACTCATTGAAAAAAACATCTATGTTTAGAAAAGATGCAATGAAAATAAAAACAGCAATTTCATGGTCTGTGGTAATAAGTGCACAAACCTTTTGCTTTTAATTTTTGTATGAATAAGTATTGGCTACAGTTTTCATATGAAGGTTGGATTTTCTTTCCCATTCAGATGGGGAGGGGAATGAGTAGTGATGGTAACGTCAGCGTTTCGGTCCAGATATTTCATTTTGTTCCACTGCTTTTGCACCACAGCTTAACACTGAATAATTACCACATCATGGCTTTTGTCCTGAAAATTTGAATAATAAAAGGCTGACTGGAGTTGGGTCAGCAGGGGAGAAGGAACACTTGTCCACAGAAACAAAGTGAGCCAGTGTGGTTTTCAGCCAGGCGGTTGTTAATTGTGGTTTGATGGAATGTTGGATTTCAGAATGAAGGGAGTTCATTCACACCCTCTTTCCACTGTCTAGATGAATGTTGGTTTTGGCAGAACTCTAGTATGAATCTGTGTTCTTAACAGCTTGAGAAACGCACCACATTTAAAGTGTTTTATATTTCACAAGCTCTGCTGACAGCAGACATACCACTGGGTACAGTTCTTTATGTAAATGAAGCTATTTCTCTTGAACTGATAACAATGCTCTTCCAAAAAAAATGCGAGTCGATTTATGCTTTAATACAGAAGTCAGAAAGGTGTCAGTATTGCAGTGCTTCAAACCCACTGCAATTTTCTCAGGTTTCTTGAGACTGGCATCCAGCAAGACCCTTCAATTTAACGGCCAGGTTTCATACCTCAGTTGAACTTTTGATAACCCTATTGTTTCCATTACAATAACTTTCTATTTCTACTTACCTAACAACACTTGCCTCCCCCCCTGCTTTGGTCATTCTCTGCTGAATCTTTTGACTATGTAATCTTCAGACTCTGTTTACTCCCAATACTTTTCTGCCTACCTGGATTCTTATTTTCAAGCTTTAATGTCTAAAGCTCCACTTGCCCTATCCGAGTCCATGCTTAGAGTGGTGCTGGAAAAGCACAGCAGATCAGGCAACAAATGAGGAGCAGGAAAATCGACTTTTTGGGCAAAAGCCCTTCATCAGGAAACATTCATGTTCCTGCTCCTCGGATGCTGCCTGACCTGCTGTGCTTTTCCAGCACCACTCTAATCTTGACTCTAATCTCCAGCATCTGCAGTACCCACTTCTGCCTATCCTAGTCCATGGCAAGTGCCGTTCATGCAGCTGTCAAAACTGCTCTTGTTGGTCTACATTGGTTCCCGCACTGCAACAAGTTAAAGATGTTTAGGTTTGTGATTATATTCCTGTACTATCCCATTATTTCTATCTTTAGAACCTCTGCTACTGTTCAGCACACAAGCCCCTGACTCCCACGTCTCGAGACGTAATATAAAAAATAATAGGGATGCTAGTGAAACAAACAAAAACAGAAATTGTAGGTTTGGCAGCATCTGTGAACATTTTGAGTCCAGTGCACCTTTGAATGTTAGCTTTCATCAGTGCTTTGAAACAGGTAGTACTGTATGGGTCAGCAGTAACACAGCCCTGCACAGTTTTTATTTCCATTGCTTCAATAATGGGACAAATGGGATGTACATATTTGGAACTTAGAAGGAATCTTGTCGCACCGTGGTAGTGTCCCTATCTCTGGATTAGAAAATCCAAGTTGAAATCCCACTTGCTCCAGTCATGTGTTGTGGTTTATTTAGATAGATTGATTACACATATCTATGATTGGAGTATCATCATCTTCAAGAACAAAAGCTATTCCCTTTATTTTTCCTTTTTTAGCATTGTGCATTCACCCTTTATATCAGCATACAACTTTCAACTAGCTAGATGCACATTTCTTT
>NW_025211988.1:0-25000 GCF_004010195.1 Chiloscyllium plagiosum
GGGAAAGGCAGACGTTTGCATGGCACTGAACGTTTGGCTGTGTTCAGCCTGACGTTCTCCTCGGCACTCACCAAGCAAGTCGCTGCAGTTGTTTTTTTTTGAAAATATCTTCCTGGGACCGTATTATATCCCGGCGTCCTGCAAGCCGCGCTCTATCTCAGCCTTGGCACGGATGCGGAGTTTTTTATATCCAGAAATTTCCACTATAACCGCCTTTTTAAAGCCTTAACCTCCCGAGGGGGGAAGGGAAGGGAAGGAACAACAACAGGAGGCCGCCCAGCAGCCGGGAGGAAGAGGCCGAGTGTCTGCGGTTCCTGGTGAGTGAGCCTCGGGCCCCGCGTACCGACTGCTACCGGGGGAGCAGGCTGCGAGAGGCGGGAGTGGGGGAGGGGAGGTGTCGGTGAACCTGGGGGGGTGGCCTGAGGTGTTAGGCCGCGGTTAGAGGAAGAGGAGGAGGAGGAGGAGGAGGAGGAGGGGGGGGCTCAACAGGACGCGATGGTGATGGTGGAGGAGGAGGAGTACGGGGAGGACCGCCGCTCCCGCACGCCTTGCCGCCCGGGCGGAGAAGGGCGGTGGCGGCTCCCTGTGCGGGGGGGGGGGGGAGAGGGTTGCTTTTGTGGGTGAAGGGGCCTTAGGCCCAGGTCTGGGCCTCAGCAGCCCGCCACCCCGGCCTCGGCTGCAGGGCGGTGCGGGAGAATCGGCGGAGGCTCCCCTAGGGGCCTGCACTCGTGCTGTGGGGGGAGGGGAAGCGTTTGAAGAAAAGCTGAAACCCACATGCTGCTGCTGCTCTGACAGACACTGGAGCTGCAAGAGTTCCTTGTCTGGAGTTAAACTAAACGGTGAATTTAGTGAAGAGATCCATTGGAGTTTAAACTGACTTCAAAGTTATGGCTTTGTTGCTACCTGTACTGTTTGCAATGTCCGCTGCCCCCCCTTCAAATACTTAACAATATTGTACCATGTCAATTAGTTGCTGATTATACTTTTTTCTTAACGTAGCGATTGCTGTTTGTAACTTACATAATGGATTATATAATTGCCAGGACACCAGCATTTCCACAAAACCAAGAACTCAACTTTTTTTTGCAGAAGCTACATGCTTGCGCAGTGTAAAACTGGACACTTTTTTTTGTCTTGAGCACAAAAATCAGTTTCTAATTCGATTTCCTCTTGTTGAACTCTTAGAGTTCAGAAATTGGGATCAAAAAAGTGTTCTGTAAATTGTAGGCTTGCTGTTTTTTACTGTAATGGCATTGATGGAATAAGTTTTTAACAAAAGGGGTTATAATTTCTGACCAGATCATGTAAAATTAATATTTCATGTGAAATGACTGTACTTGAGGAATGCTACTTCTGTAAATTATACTGTCTTACATGCAAGTTAAGAAAACTTCTAAAACTTATCATCGATTGAGCCAATTTATGGGTTAAGTGAATGCTTGAAATTACAATTCTTCAACTTCTACAAATAGTGTGTGGGTTTGTTTTGGTATTTAGGAAAGTGCAATAATCCTCCTTCAGTTGATCTATTTTTGCTTTATGATGTGCTACACTTAGATTTTAAAATATACTGCACACAACACTTTGCAGCAGTTAAATGATCATTTTTCTTTCATACAATCCGGATGAATTATTTTCCTGTGGGAGATGGGGAGGGGTGTTGGGTACACTGAATTTGGGGAGTCAAAATAGTTTGTTACGACTGAACAACCAGAAAAGATTTACATATATTACATTTCTTTTCATTGTACTTCTGATTGTATGTTTTCTACCCTCTGCAGTTTAACTTGCCCGATTTATCCAAATTCGGCATTGCCCATTTTTCATGTGTTAGTGATGGCTGCATCTTGTGATAGGACACGGGAACGTTGTCATCAGTTCACCATATAATGTACTCATGAATCATTGCCTGTCTATACAGTACTAGTTAGGACATAAGGTTTCTTGACATCAACAATAATTTGTACTTTTTATAAAGTCTTTAAAATAAAAACACATCTTGAGATACTTGACAAGAGCATAATAACCAATTTGACAGTGATTTACGAAAGGTGACATTAGATGAGCAAAACTTTATTCAAAGACATAGCTTTTAGCAGATTTTTAAAGGAAAGGCAGAAAGATCAGCGGAAGCAAGTCCACGGCTTAGGACCCAGACAGCTTAAGGTGTGCCCATCAGCGGTGGATAAATTAAAATCGTGTTTGGTGGAAGTTCTGAGGAAAAGTCATCAGACCTAAAACACTTAACTGTCATTTCTCTTCACCGATACAGGGGGAAAATGGGAATAGAGGGAATACAGATATCTGAGGATTGTGCAGCTTGGAGAGGTTACAGAGGTAGAGTGGGAAAATGGCATGCTGGGGACTTTGAAAATGAGGATAAAACTTTTAAAATCAAAGTATTGCTTGACTTTGAACCAGTATCAGTAAATCAGCGAGCGTAATCAAAGTATTGCTTGACTTTGAACCAGTATCAGTAAATGAGCGAGCATAAATGGGACTTGGTGTGAGTAAGTACGTGGACAGCAGAGTTTTGGATGACCTCAATTTGAAGTGTAGAAATGTGGGAGACCTGCAGAGAGTGTGTTCAAATAGTTAAAACTAGTGTCAACAAAGACATAGGTGAGGGTTTGAGCAACAGATGAGCTGAAGTAGGATGGAGCTAGTTGATGATACAGAGGTGAAATTAGGTGGTCTTGCTTGTGGAGCCGTGTATAATTGATAGTTCCTCTAAGGCCCAAATATGTTGCCAGATTGTGACTGTTCTGGTTTAGTCTCCAAGTGGTTTCGGCGAGCGTGTTAGTCAGTAACTAAGGGTCAGGGTTTGCAGCACACATTGTAACCAGTTGTTTTGATCTTCCCAAAAGCTGAGGAGCCTTCTGTTTATTCAGCACAGAATGGCAAATCAGCAGTGTGATAGTTCAGCAACAGTGGTGCAGACAGTAGAAAGTGTGATGAAGTAGAGCTGTATATTGCAGACGCATGTGTGATATTGGGCACTGTTGTCGAGGGGCAGTATCCCTTTCTTGTATATCTGATCCTGATTCCTTGCAGTTACTATAACAGAATGGGATTTTTTTTCAATGAACATACTGACTTGTTATGACAACCTCTGGGTCAGATGGGACTTGAACTTGGACTTTCTGGCCCAGAGATAGGAACATTACCACTGTCACAAGACTAAGAGTGGGAATTGTATCATGATTATAGTCTATGAACCTTATTCCTTAGGAGTTTCTAAAATCGATAATTTTGTATAAATCAGGCATACATTTGCATCACTTTTAATGGGTAAGCAGAGAGTGGGTGGGAAATTCATTGCTGTTAGTTGCTTGTGAAAATGAATTGGTTTATCTGCATCAACAGTAAAGTTAAAATCAGTGTATAATGCACAGTTGATATCTGTCCCAAATTTATATTTTAGAATACAGATGGTAGAATATAAACTGGTCGGCGTAACTTCGAGGGCTGAAGGGCCTGTACTGCGCTGTAATGTTCTGAATTCTAGAATGTTCCTGTCAATTACCTCAGTCAGTTTAGAACTTAATTGTGAATCTTGAGCTAATGTTTCAATCATTTGGTATCTTGTGGTTTCTTTGTTTGGGTCACAGGAGACAGGAGTGGTGTGAATTATCATGCATGATTCAGCTGGCCGCGTTTTCTCGTGTCAGATTTTTAGTAGACAAATGAAACTTCCATCTGACCTCAGAGGAAACTCCGATCTACTCTAGCCTAGTATTTACGGTACCTATACACTACTTAGTTAGAGTCTTTGTTCATCTGGGAAGCACCAAAGAAACTTTGTGTCATAGCTCGCCCTTTATTGATGGACACTGGTGTTGAGGGTTATGGAGGGCACACGGGCAAGTTGAGTTTGAGAGTACTCCATATCAGACAAGATCTTCTTGAATGGTGGAGCAGGCCTGAAAGGCTAAATGACCTACTTCTCCCATAGTCTTGTGGGACTGACATTAAGTGGACACCAGACCCAGCTCGCTACTTAAGGAAATTCCTGTGCTTCATTTTGTGTGAGGTCAAGCTGAAGAGAAGAACAATGCTTAATCCTTTTGCCTAATCATTCTAAAACTGTGTTGGCCATGAATGGAAATCTTGAGGTGGAAAATTTGGTGAAATGTGCTAATGGATGAGAAGCAGACTGAAGGTGGCGTCTACTATATAGTGAGTATCCTTGTCTTGTTGTGTCTTGCATCCATTGGTGTATATTCACAATTCTCAGGCCTCAAACTATAGGGGACTGATTTTATGATTTTTAATGTTGTAAATGATATTTTTGCTTGGTCATTACTTCCACCACCAAAGTTGAGTGGGTGTGATGGTTTTTGTCTTTGTTTGGTACTCTGTCAACAATAGATCTACAATAATTAATAGACAGATGTCAACAAACTTGTCGAGATGAAATGAGTCCAATTGAAAATTTATTTTATTTTGAAAATTCAGATCCAGGTTCTGGATCCTGAGGATCTTTTGAAGAATTCATTAACATTGGGGAAAATTCACTTTTAGATAAATGTTGTACTGTGTTTTATTTAAAATGTTGTGGAGTGTCTCTGTTGCTGTGGTGCACTTTATCACAGCTGTCAAAATATGAACAGAGTTTCCAGAGGAGGAGGTTGGATATGGATTGATCTGAAGCCTTAATGAGGTGAAAGTTTTTGTTTTGTTGGAAAATCTTTTGTGGATCATGCAGGCAGGGAAACGCCTTGAGGAGCTGTGTACTGTAATTGTAGTAATATTGAGTTAATATACTGAAAAGGTATGTGCTGTACTGAGTGCACTCTTGTTTTCAGTGTCTGACGTAGGGAGCCTTTGACTGTACTTGTGTTGTCCTTAGGAGCTGGTCTTTTTAGATTATAGAATATGAAATACAGGTTAGAGATGTACACACGCATGCTGATCTAATTCTGTGTTTAACTTGATACAGCAGAAGTCTTAATTTGACAAGGTTCATAGTCCCACGTTTAGGGGCCTTGCAGTGCTGTTTGTTTGGGCTATTTGCATTTATGGAGACAGTTGATGGTAGGACAATCCAGCATTTGCTTTTGATAATACGCTACAAATGTGTGTTATGGGTCTGTGTCTACTATGTCTAATCTACATTGAAAAATTCAGAAGCCTAGTGCACACTTGAGTCATAAGTTTATTAACTGAAAATTTGATGTTAAGTTATGGGTATATTGTAAGGCATTTACATAAATCTATAAATGGATGAATCGGTGGTCAGTGAAATTCAGTACAAACCACTGCCTGTAAGAGGGAAGAATTGTTGCCATGCATGTAATTTGGATGATGTTAAAAACAAGCTAAATGTAAAATAGAATGGGTTCACAGATAGGGTAGTGACATAAACTAAATGAGTAGTGGACACATGTGCCATGCTGAAATTGTGTAGCACAATGGGCAATCCTGCACTTTGAGTATTCTCTCGATATTTTATTGCCAAGGTGCAAGGGAACATTGAAGCTATATAAGTATTGGAAGGGAATGCCAGAAAGCTAGTTTGAAGTGTCAAAGTAATGAACGAAAAGGGGATAAAAGGGAAGAGAAATTGACATCACAAGGGTTATTTCTTGAATTGCGTGATATTAAGTACCATTAATTAAGTTCACCCTTTTAATGTGCGTGCAGATTTTACAATAAGAGACTAAGAATGATGGACTAAATTTTGATATTTTGAAGAACATTTTCAAGCAAAAGTGTTTGACATCTGGACTGATTTCGTAGGCAGGATCACGGAGGAAAAAGCCCTATGTTCTCGCAACACACCATTCCTCCACCCCCAAACATGTGTCTGTGCGCACACAATAGTTCATAGCATCAAATATGACTTTTTTTTCTATATAGTACTATGTGACTTAAGTTGGACTGAATGGGTACCCTTACAGTATTTGTTTTGTACAATTATTTTAAAAAGCTGTCAAGTAATTTGTTTGGAAATTCCTTAGATATTTGTGGATTCTTTTGCAGTAGAGCTTTAGGAAGCCATTGAATGTCGGTGGCCATTTTGATTTTTACTGGACATAGCTTAAATTGATAGGTCTTGTCTTAAATTCATAACAATACACCATGTTAGTACCACTCATTCCCAATGTATTGCTTTTGAATGCACCTGACCAAGACTGGTTTTTTAGCAATTGGGCTTTGATCCCTCGCAGATTTTTCTTCAGATTGCAGTCAGCTGTGAGATGTATAGGATCTTGTGCTGTGTAAAATCAGGAGCTACAAGAATAACACTGAATCTACTGCATTGAAACTTGTTTTTAAACATTCTACGAATCTACTGTTTGAATACAGACTTTGATTTTAGAGCTACTGCATTGCAGCCTAAACCTTTTAAACTTGCTGGATCTGGTCAGTTTGTTTTGGCATTCACGACATTTCCCGGCATTCAGAAGATTGCTGATTTAATGCACTGCAAAGTGATCTTGCGGTGCTGGTTTGTAAGGAATGTAAAGTCACTCATGCCATCCTTTGTGACTGTGGTGGTAATTTATCCCTCCCCATTATTCTTGACACAATTAACAATAAGGGGAGGCAATGGCCTAGTGGTATTATTGCTGGATTGTTAATCCAGAGACCCATGTTTGAATCCCACAATGGCAGATGATGGGTTTGAATTCAATGAAAAACGAATTAAGAGTCTACTGATGATCATGAATCTACTCTCTATTCTTGGAAAAACCCCTCGTGTTCACTAATGTCCTTTAGGTAACTGCCATACTAACCTGGTCTGGCCTATACATGACTAGAGACCTGCAACAATGTGGTTGACTCTTAATTACCCTCTGGGCAATGAGGGTTGGGTAATAAGTGCTAGCTCAGTCAGTAATGTCCTCATTACATGAATGAATTAAAAATACATACACCATCTTCCTCCCAAAGCTGAAAACAACAAATGCTGGAGATCCACAGCGCGGGTCAGGTAGCATCCATGGAGAGAGAGCAAGCTAACGTTTTGAGTCTCCTACCAGTGCTCGACTCTATTGTCTTGCTGAGTGGGATTGCGCTTGTATAGTCTCATTTTTATTTATTCTGTCATAGCCAGAGAATCATCTCCAATTGATTGTCTTCCCACTTCCAAACTATTGCCATTGATGTCCTACAAGGATCTATCCTGATCCTCTCCTATTTTGCATATATGGTGCCCCTCCGTGATATCATCTGAAACCACAATGTCAGCTTTGACGTTGTACTCTGACACTCAGAACTTCCTCACCGCCATCCCTCAACTGTCCACCAATTGTCAGTTTGCTTGGTAAGCATCCACTGCTGGTGGAGAGGAGTTTAGAGTCAGAGATGGACAGCATGGAAACAGACCCTTTGGTCCGACTTGTCCATGCCGACCAGGTAT
Source organism: Chiloscyllium plagiosum (assembly GCF_004010195.1). Classification (NCBI taxonomy): domain Eukaryota; kingdom Metazoa; phylum Chordata; class Chondrichthyes; order Orectolobiformes; family Hemiscylliidae; genus Chiloscyllium; species Chiloscyllium plagiosum. Next base: position 7,370 of record NW_025211988.1, read on the forward strand.
CCTAAATAAATCTAATCCTGTTTGCCAGCATTTGGCCTGTATCTCTCTAAACCCTTATTATATACCCATCCAGATGCCTTTTAAATGTTGTAATTGTATCAGCCTCTACCACTTATTCTGGCAGCTCATTCCATACACGTACCACCCTCTGTTGGAAAAAGTTGCACCTTGGGTCCCTTTTCCCCTCTCACCTTAAACCTATGCCCTCGGGGTTTGGATGCCTCCTCCCCTGGGAAAATACCTGGTTTATTTAATCTATCCATGCCCCTCATGATTTTATAAAGCTGTATAAGGTCACCCCTCAGCCCCCAATGCTCCAGGGAAAATATCTCCAGCCTATTCAGCCTCTCCCAATAGTTCAAACCCTTCACACCTGGCTTTATCCTCGTAAATTCTTCTCTGAACCCTTTCAAGTTTCACAACATCCTTCCTGTAGCAGGGAGACCAGAATCACTCGCAGTATTCCAATAGTGGCCTAACCAATGTCCTGTGCAGCTGCAACATGACTTTCCAACTCCTATACTCAGTGCACTGACCAATAAAGTCAAGCATGCCAAATGCCATCTTCACTATCCTATCTACCTGCGACTCAACTTTCAAGCAACTATGAACCTCCACTCCACAGTCTCTTTGTTCAGCAATACACCCAGGACCTCCCCATTAAGCGTATAAGTCCTGCCCTGATTTGCCTTTCCAAAATGCAGCAAACTCACATTTACCTAATCAAACTCCATCTGCTACTCCTCAGCTGTTTGGCCCATCTGATCAAGATCATGTTGTACTTTGAGGTAACCACCTTTTGTTGTCCACTGCACCATACCCTCTTTGTTCACATCCAAAGCGTTTATATAAATGGTGAAAGCAGTGGACTGAGCAGTGATCCTTGTGGTACACCACTGGTCACAGGCCTTCAGGCTGAAAAGCAACCCTCCACCACACTTCAATCGTTTACCTTCGAGCCAGTTCTGTATCCAGATAGCTAGTTGTCCCTGTATTCCATGTGATCTAATCTAACCTAACCAACTAGTCTACCATGAGGAACCTTGCTGAACGCCTTACTGAAGTCCATACAGATCAGGTTGACTGCTCTGCCCTCATCAATCCTCTTCGTTACCAGTACAAAATCTCAATCAAGGTTGTGAGACATGCACCAGGCCATGTTGACTATCCCTAATCATTTTTTGTCTTAATAAATGGGATTGTGGGAGAAATAGCAGTTTGGATCAGTAAATGGCTTGCTGAAAGTAGACAGAGAGTGGTGGTTGATGGGAAATGTTCATCCTGGAGTCCAGTTACCAGTGGTGTACTGCAAGGGTTGGTGTTAGGTCCACTGCTGTTCATCATTATTATAAACGACCTGGATGAGGACAAAGAAGGATGGGTTAGTAAATTTGCAGACGACACTAAGGTCGGTGGAGTTGTGGATAGTGATGAAGGATGTTGTAGGTTACAGAGAGGCATAGATAAGCTGCAGAGCTGGGCTGAAAGGTGGCAAATGGAGTTTTATCGCGGACAAATGTGAGGTGATTCACTTTAGTCGGAGTAACCGGAATGCAAAGTACTGGGCTAATGGTAAGATTCTTGGTAGTGTAGATGAGCAGAGAGATCTCGGTGTGCGTGTACACAGATCCTTGAAAGTTGCCACCCAGGTTGACAGGGTTGTTAAGAAGGCATACAGTGTTTCAACTTTTATTAATAGAGGGATCGAGTTCCGGAACCATGAGGTTATGCTTCAGCTGTGCAAAACTCTGGTGCGGCCACAGTTGGAGTATTGTGTACAGTTCTGGTCACTGCATTATAAGAAGGATGTGGAAGCTTTGGAAAGGGTGCTGTTGCCTGGTATGGAGGGAAGGTCTTACGAGGAAAGGCTGAGGGACTTGTGGCTGTTTTCGTTGGAGAGAAGAAGGTTGAGAGGTGACTTAATAGAGATGTATAACATAATCAGAGGGTTAGATTGGGTGGACAGGGAGAGCCTTTTTCCAAGAATGGTGACGGAGAGCACAAGGGGGCATAGCTTTAAATTGAGGGGTGATAGATATAGGACAGATGTCAGAGGTAGTTTCTTTAGTCAGAGAGTAGTGAGGATATGGAATGCTTTGCCTGCAATGGCAGTAGATTCGCCAACTTTAAGTTGTCGTTGGACAAGCATATGGACGTACATAGAATAGTGTAGGTTAGATGGGCTTCAGATTGGAATGACAGGTCGGCGCAACATCGAGGGCCGAAGGGCCTGTACTGCGCTGTAATGTTCTACGTTCTAAATACATGTAAATCCTGTCCCTCAACATTCCCTCCAACAACTTGCCCATCACCGATGTCAGGCTCACCAGTCTATAGTTCCCTGGCTTTTCCTTACCACCTTTGTTAAATAGTGGCTCTACGTTAGCCAACCTCCAGTCTTCTGGTACCTCACCTCTGGCTATTGAGATACAAATATCTCAGCAATGGATCCAGTAATCACTTCCCTAGCTTCCCACAGATTTCTAGGTTATACCTGATCAGGTCTTGGGGATTGATTCCTCTTTGTGTTTTAAACCATCCAGCACTACCACCTGTCATATGGCCATTTTTCAAGATATTGCTACTTATTTCCCCAAGTTCTATATCTTCTATATCCTTCTCCACAGTAAACACTTAAAATGTTTGTTTTGTATCTTCCCATCTCCTGCAGTTCCACACACAGGCATCCTTATTGATCTTTTGAGGGGCCCTATTCTCTCCCTAGTTACCCATTTGTCCTTAATGTATTTGTAGAATCCCTTTGGATTCTCCTCAATCTTATTTGCCAAAGCTAACTCATGTCCCCTTTTTATCCTCCTGATCTCCCTCTTCAGTATACTACTGCTTTTATACTCTTCTAGGGATTCACTCTATTTGTACTGATGCTTTCTTTTTTTTTGATCAAAATTTCAATTTCTCTAGTCATCCAGCATTCCCTACACTGACCACCTTTGCCCTGACAGGAACGTACGGTCTCTGGACTCTTGTTATTTCATTTTTGAAGGCTTCCCATTTTCCAGCCACCCCTTTACCTGTGAGCATCTCTCTCTCTTCCACCCCCCCCCCCCCCCNTCAACTTTTGCAAGTTCTTGCCTAATACCATCAAAATCAGCCTTCCTCCAATTTAGACAGCTTCAACTTATAGACCTGGTCTATCCTTTTCCATCACTATTTTGAAACTAATAAAATTATGGTCACTGGCCCCAAAGTGCTCCCCCACTGACACCTCAGTCACCTGCCCTGCCTTATTTCACAAGTGTAGGCCAAGTTTTGCACCTTCTAGTAGGTACATCCACATACTGAATCAGAAAATTTTCTTGTACACACTTAAATTCCTCTCCATCCAGTCCCTTAACACAATGGCAGTCCCAGTCTATGTTTGAAAAGTAAAAATATTCTACCATAACCACTCTGTTATTTTTACTGATAACTGAGATCTCCTTACAGATTTGTTTCTCAATTTTCTGCTGACTGTTGGGGGTGTCTATTGTACAATCCCAATAAGATAATCATCTCTTTCTTATTTGTTAGTTCCACCCAATTCCTCAAACAATTGAGGCACCCAAGCCATTGTCTTCAGGTGTAGTCATCAACTGCATAACCTTTCCTTGACACCTGTATGTAGTCTTGGATTAGTCACTAAGATTGCCCATTTCTGCCTCTGTAACAACATTACTTGATTCACCTGGTGGCTCAGATCATCCTGAAATACTTGGCTTATACTCTTTTATTACAGCTTTGACTATTTCAACATCCTCTTTTAAGGTCTTCTATTTTCCACCCTCCAGAAATGTAAGCTCATCTTAACCTCAGCTGCTCTTATCACACTTTTTACTAAATCTTGTTCACTTATCCTTGTGTGCTTAGTGGTCTATATTGCTTGCTCGTGAAACAGTTTTTTATTTTCGAGTCCCTTCATGATCTCGCCTCTTCCCTACTTTTTAATCTGATACATCTCTACAACCCTGGCATCTCTGTGCTGCACTCCTTCCCTTTGCTCATTTCCCATTTTAATCACTTTCAGCTATTGAGACCCTAAGCTTTGGAATTCTCTCCCACCCCCTCTTTCTTTCTTTTAATTCTTTTTTAAAAACCTACCTCTGTGGACATTTATTTTTGATATCATTTCAATGTCAAATTTTGCCTGACAACTTTCCTGTGAAGTTCTTTGAGGTGCTTTACTATATTAAAGTGACAGCATAAGTTGTTGTGACATTCTTGTTCTTCTGTTTCTTACTTTTTCTGATGTCCTGCAGTCCTACAATCCTCCAATGTCTCTGCAAACCTATAGTTCTGGCCTCTTGCACATCAATGATCTCTTTTTCCTACTCCGTCACTATTGGCTATTTCTTCATCTGTCTTGCCCTTTTTAAAATGCTTATTAATAATTTACCTTTGTTCAAGCTTTAGGTCACATCTCTTAATGTCTTAATATGTGGCCCAGTATCATTTTTGTTGATAATGCTCCTTGCAGCACTTTGGAATGTTTCAATATGTTAAATGTTCTACATAGGTGCAAGTTGCTGTTATCCACAGTTCACAATTGTAGAGCTTGGCAGCTTGAATTGTTTCACATTCAGCAGAAGAGTTTGTACTGATCCAGGACCAGTGTTAGCTAGATCCACATTGCCCAAATTATTATACGTATGAGGATGAGAAGATTAATACATTTTGGGGATGATGTTTTAAATTTAGCATAATTGAAGGGGTTCATATGCCCTGTTCTGCATTCTGGCTGACAGGAAGCCTAGCTGGTTTGATTTTCAGAGATTAAATGCAAGCTTGTACTTGGAAGGTTATTTATGCTCTGAATCAATGGGAGCAGTCTCTAAGGATCCCGAAGTCCCAGCAAGGTGATGATGGTATTGAGTTGTAAACAGTAGTGGTATAAACTATCCATTTATTGCTAAGATGAAAGGGTGTTGGGATTAGCAAAACTAATCAGCATGTCTGCATGGATGCAAACTAAATGTGTCTTACATTGTCACGGAGAAGATGTCAAAGGAAGCTATTTTTGATATGAGTATAGGTTTCCTTATCCATGAATATCTCTCTTGGGCAGTAGAGTTTGAGTGTTCAACAGAAAGAAAAGCTGGTTTGTGAGCTCCCACAGCTGAAATGGAGGTTGAAGAGATTCATCCTAGTGTGGCCAGAGAGAACGAGAGCAGGCTTACCATTAGTGGTAGGTTTAGAAATTCTCTCTAAAAAGTGAGGAAAATGACTAGAGATAGTCGTGTGATATTTCTGTGCAAATGTATTGGAAGGTGGGGTTGACTGGATTGTCTGCTCAAAGGAATGTATAGAGTGTTTAATAGGTTATTGGTATATAGGGAACATAACTTACTATAGTTTAACATCGAAGTTGCCTTCAAAATGTATACTATTTACTCATTTGTTACATTCAAAGTTTTTTTAAAATATGAAGTCTTGTAATATTCTTACAACTTTCAACTACAGGGTCAAATCTTTTACAGGTCTCTATGGAAAATGCAACCAAGTGCTGTTGTCATTCACCACGCTTCTGTTCCTTGCACCTCACATGTGTCAGTTTTTTAAAATTCACACATGGTAGTGGCGTTGCTGGCTGGTCAGCCAGCATTTCTTGCCAGCCCCTAGTTGCACTTGAGAAGGTGGTGAGCGAGCTGCAATCTTGGAACTGCTGCAGTCCATGTGCTTATCAGTTTGCAATTGCAAGTCATGATTAAATCTGCCTCCAAACTGGCATTTTGCTTTCCAGATCTTCACCACTTAGTCGATGGAAAGGATTTTTCCTCGTTTCCATTTTTAAAAAACACTCGCTTTCAAACACTGAGGACACTAGTGTCAGGTAGTTCTCAACCATTCTGACAGAAACTGTTTATCACTGTTTAGCATCCTTGTAAACTACATTGTCAAATCCGCTTGTATTCTTCAAGGTGAATAAATCCATAATCTCCAACCTTTTCATGAAAAGTGAAATCTATCTCATTCTCTCAAGTCTTTTTAACTGCCCATTTCACCGACCTGCATATGTCCTCCTGATGTGGTTCTCATGTTGACCTCCTGAGAACCTGATTCTGTAGCTTCCTCCAATGTGGAAAACCACTTTTAACAACTGTTGTTTCTGTCTTCCAAAGATGTCATATTGGACTTGAAGTGTTAACTGTTTACTTGTCCAGAAAAAGGGTCTTTTTTTGCATTGTGAAAGAACCATGAAAGAACGAGCATCCTCAATACCCAATATTAATGAATTATATACATCATCCATTAATATTACAGTAAAGGTGTTTTAAGGGCCAGGGTATCATTGTTTGTTTATTGAGGCAAAGTAATGCAATTGTGCTAACTCTGCAACTTGCACCCACTTCCTTGTCGCATGGATATTGTACTGGACAGGTTTTTGCCCCTCTTCATGCATGTGAAGTGATGAGGATCTGGACATCAGCTTCATTAACGATTAGAATCACTGTTTCTGTATGCAGAGGTAAGAATTTTGGTCATGAGCTGCAGAAGTGGCAAATGCAATGGTGGGACTAGTGTGTTAGCCATCAGACATGACTTGGAACCTTTTGAATAGGTGGGGAAGTGGATTCTAAAGAGGGAAGCAGAATGCTCAAAGCAGAAAGCTTCAACAAAACAGTTTCCCTTTCGGTGCCATACACCCTTCTTTCCTCTCCATTTACTTAATCAATTCTGTCTCTTTCGGTTTCAGTATGTTCTGCAATTTTTATCGTGGCATGGTTGTTTTTGACTGGAGTAGTACTAAGAAACTAAACTTTTAGAGTAGCTGGACCCAAGATTTTATCCTTTCCTGACTCACTCTCTGTTGCTTCGGTATCCTTGCTAAGATTCAATGCCTAAAATTATATGCTGCAGGGTAGATGTAGCTGTAACTATTACTTACCATTGGCTTCTGAAATAGGGTTTTGGCTCAACGTTTAAATCAAAGAGAGAGCTGGCATTCACTAGATGCTACCTTGTTTAGGTAATTTCTCTACGTATGACCCTTAAACTTTTAACACTCACTCACTCACTCACTCATGCATGAATTTAAGGAACATGTTTTGACAGCCTTGTTGGACGACTTCCTCTCTTGACAACTTAAAACTTTCTATGTCTGGAATTTTTCTCTACATACCACTAAGCCAATTAGGAAACTTTTCTTCTGCCCTGACTGCTTTGGTCATGTTATAGACATTTTTGTTTCTCTAACTGACGGCTTGTCTCTGAAAGAAACCTCTTCCACTCACTAACCTTCTGGAGGGTTCTTTCATTGTAAAAAGAAGCCTGTTTTCATCCCTCGCCTATGTCATAGGACAATCTTTCAGGTTTCTGAAGTACTGAGCTATTCACCTTGAGGGTTTATTTTGAAGATCTCAGTTAAATGTGTGTAAATACATTTACAGATAAACCAGTAGCACAGTCAGAACTCTTTCGCTTCTTAACACAGGATGTAAAATGTAAGAATTGACAAGAATTAAAACATTTACAAGTGGATATGGATATGTTCGGTGATTGGGACAAAATTTGGCAGATGGTGTTTAACATGGGTAAGTGAGATCCCTGTTGAATGGTAAATAAAGAGGAACTTCACGGTGCTTTGTACAGAGGGATCTGGGTGTCCTTGTGCATGAATCGCCAAAACATAGTATGTAGGTACAGTAGACAATAAAGAAGGCAAATAGAATTTTGGCATTCACTGCTATAGGAAAAGAGTATAAAAGTAGGGGAGAGTTACTGCATTAACTAGGCATTAGTGAGACGGCATCTGGAGTATTGCATAGAGTTTTGGTCCCCTTGGTTGAGGTGGGATGTTGAAGCATCGGAGGCAGTTCAGAGGAGGTTCATCAGATTGATTCTAGAGATCGCGGGTTTGTTTAATGAAGAAAGATTAAGCAGCTTAGATTTATACTGTCTGGAGTTTTGAAGAATGAGATAGGAAAGGAATTGACAAAGTAGACATAGAAAGGATGTTTCCTTGTGTAGGTGATCTAGAATGAGTGATCATAATTTTTGGATAAATAGTTTAGCAGATTTAAAGTGGACATGAGAAGGAATTAATTCTCAAAAGGGTTGTGTGTCTGGAATTTACTAACCCAGAATGCAGTGAATGCTGGGACACCTGTAAATTTAAGGAGCAGACAAACAGACGCGTTTTTAATTAGTTAAGGGTCACTGAGAACAGGCAAGAAGTTGGATAGAGATGAGATTGGCTGTGATAGTGTTGACTGGAGCAGGCTTGAGAGATTGAATTGCACACACCTGCTCCTAGTTCGTAGGTATACAAATCCAACTTAAAACTTGATATATAGATTTGTACACTGCAGAATCCGTGTATCGTGTGCCTCCTCCACGGGCCCAGATGAGAATTTGCTGCCTTGCTATTTAAGCTTGTCTTTTTATTGGGGACTTGTATTAAAATTCTATTAAAGAAAGAGGGATAGGGATGTAAGGCAGGATTTCAGGGAGCTCGGGTGGAAGCTGAGAGCTAGAACAAACAGTTGTTATCTCTGGTTTGTTACCCGTGTCACATGATCATGAGATGAGGAATGGGGGAGATATCAGCTGAACACGTGGCTGCAAGGATAGCACAGGAGGGAGAGTTTCAGGTATATGGTAATTGGGGCTCATTCTGGGGAAGGTGGGACCTCTACAAACAGGACGGTCTTCACTTGAACCAGAGGGGTATAATATCCTGGGTGGTAGATTTGCTAGTGCTATTCGGATAAGTTTAACCTAGCTCAGCAGGGGGGTGGGAACCTGTGGTGTAGTTCCAGTGCACAGGAGGATGTGAGTAGGGAGGGCAGGGACAGGATTTCACAGTCACAGGAGTATGCTGGCAGATAGCAAGCTGGTTTGAAGTGTGTCTACTTCAATGCCAGGAGTATCTGGAATAAGATAGGTGAGCTTGCAACATGGATAGATACCTGGGACTTCGATGTTGTGGCCTTTCAGAAACAAAAGAGGGTCAGGATCAGGAATGGCTGATGCAGGTTCCAGGGTTTAGATCTTTCATTAAGATTAGGGAAGATGGTAAAAAAGGGAGAGGTGTGGCTTTGTTAGTCAAGGACAGTATAACGGTGGCTGAAAGAACTTTTGACAAAGACTCGTCTACTGAGGCAGTATGGGCTGAGGTTAGAAACAGAAAAGGAGAGGTCACACTGGGAGTTTTTTTTATAGGCCTTTGCAAAGTTCCGGGGATGAAGAGGAGAGGATTGGCAAAACGATTCTGGATAGGAGTGAAAGGAATAGGGTGGTCATTATGAGGGATTTCAACCTCCCAGCATTGACTGGAAATGCTATTACTCTAGTATGTTGGATCAGTTTTTGTCCAATTTGTGGAGGCAGGCTTCCTGACACAGTCTCGTCAAAGGGCTAACGAGAGGGGAGGCCACACTGGATCTGGTACTTGATAATGGAGCCAGGCCAGATGTTTGATTTCATCCCCTTCCCCACTCACCTATTGTACTCTATGCTACTTTCTCCCCACCCCCACCCTACTCTCATTTATCTCTCCACCCTTCAGGCACTCTGCCTGTATTCCTGATGAAGGATTTTTGCCCGAAACATCGATTTTACTGCTCCTTGGATGCTGTCTGAACTGCTGTGCTTTTCCAGCACCACTAAATCAGAATCTGGTTTCTAGCATCTGCAGTCATTGTTTTTACCTAAGGAACAAATATTGTGCGCCCTTGATAGATATGTCCCCGACAGGAAGGGTGGAAGTGATAAAGTAAGGGAACAATGGTTTACGATAGAAATTGTATCTCTTAAGTGGAAGAGGGAGGCTTATGTGACATTGAGATTAGATGGTTCAGATGAGGCAATGGAGAGTCACAGATTAGCTAGGAAGGATTTAAAGAGAGAGTTAAGAAGAGCAAGGCAGGGACATGAGCAGTCTTTAGCCGATAGAATAAAGGAGAACCCTAAAGCTTTCTATAGGTATGTGAGGAATAAAAGGGTGACTAGGGTAGGAATAGGGCCAGTCAAAGACAGAAGTGGGAAATAGTGTGTGGACCCTGTGGAGATCGGAGAGGTGCTAAACGAATATTTCGCATCTATTTTCACTCAAGAAAAGGAGAATATTGTAGAGGAGAAGACTGAGATATGGGCTATTAGACTAGAAAGGATTAAGGTTAGTAAGGAGGAGGTGTTATCAATTCTGGAAGGTGTGAAGATAGATACATCTCCTGGGCTGGATGGGAATTATTTGAGGATTCTCTGGGAAGTTAGGGAGGAGATGGGTGGAGCCTTTGGCCTTGATTTTTGAGTCATCATTGTCTACAGGTTTTGCAAAGGAGTATAAGAGATAGGATTTATAATCATCTAGCAAGCAACAATTTGGATGGAGATAGTCAACTTGGTTTTGTCAAGGGTAGATCGTCTCTCCCAAACCTCATTGAGTTTTTTCAGAAGGTGACCAAGCATGTGGATGATGGTAGGGCAGTTGGTTTGGTATACATGAACTTATGTATAGCCTATGATAAGTTTCCACATGGTACGCTTTTGGAGAAAATGCGGAGGCATGGGATTGAGGGTGATTTAGTAGTCTGGATTAGAAACTGGAAGCGAGTGGTAGCTAATGGAATATATTCAGCCTGGAGTCCGGTTACTATTGGTGTGCCACAAAGATATGTTTTGTCACCACTGCTGCTTGTCACTTATAAAAATGACTTGGATGCAGGCGTAGGTAGATGGGTTAGTAGGTTTGCAGATGACACTAAAGTCAGTGGAGTAGTGGACAGTGTGGAAGAATGTTGCAGGGTATTTTGGATAAGCTGTGGAATTGGGCTGAGAGGTGGCAAATGGAGTTTAATGTAGATAAATGTGAGGTGATTCACTTTGGGAAGAATAACAGGAAGGCAGAGTACTGGGTCAATGGAAAGATTCTTGGTAGTGTGGATGTGCAGAGGGATCTTGGTGTCCATGTACATAGATCTCTGAAAGTCACCACCCAGGTGGATAGTGCTGTTAAGAAGGCATATGGTGTGTTAGGTTTTATTGGTAGTGGGATTGAATTCCGGAGCCATGATGTCATGCTGCAACTGTACAAAACGCTAGTGCGGCCTCATTTGGAATATTGTGTACAGTTCTGGTTGCCCCATTACAGGAAGGATGTGGAAGCATTGGAAAAGGTGCGGTGTAGATTTACCAGGATGTTGCCTGGTCTGGAGGGAAGGTCTTATGAGGAAAGGCTGAGTGCTTGGGTCTGTTCTCATTGGAGAGAAGAAGGCTAAGAGGGAATTTAATAAGGCCATACAAGGTGATCAGAGGATTAGATAGGGTGGACAATGAAAGTCTTTTTTTCCTAGGATGATGATGTCTGCTTGTACAATGGGGTATAGCTACAAATTGAGGGGTGATAGATTTCAGACAGATGTCAGAGGCAGGTTCTTTACACAGTATGATAAGGGTGTGGAATGCCCTACCTGCCAATGTAGTTAACTCAGCCACATTACGGACTTTTAAACAGTTCTTGGATAAGCATATGAATGATGATGGGATAGTGTAGGGGGAATGGGCTTAGATTAGTTTGTAGTCTGGCACAACATCGAGGACCAAAAGGCCTATTCTGCGCTGTATTGTTATATGTTGTTGCTGCACCTTGTGCTTTTTGAATTAAGTGAGTGTTCCACAATATTCTCAGTTTCCCCTCCAGTTTATTTGTATGGTGGCACCAGTTCGTTTATGTACAGCTCATTAGTCCCATTTTGTAGCAATTGAGACTACTGTTGAGACATGTATCTTCAAATTTGGCTTTGGTTGAGAGTTGGGAATGGAAGCATTTATATATTGTAGTAACAATGTTTCCATCACTGATTTTTTGGCAGTGACTTCTTACCATTTTGACACAGCTGACATGAAACCATTATTTGCTTTTTCCAGTTTAGTAGATTTTAAATCTAATTCATAAGTTTATCTCCTAGTTTTTAATGTAAAGTCAATGTGGATTTTATGTTTTAGTTATTTTGTTAGTCTGTGTCGGCTCTGAACCTTGAAAACTAATAATTTGCAAAAAATATTATTTGAGGTCCAGATGAATTGAGGATGTTGAAGGTTTGTTTATTTTCAGCTATGGAATCAGCTAGGATTAGAAATTGATGCAAGAAAAGCACATGTTAGAAATGTTAAATTAAAAAAATGCTAAGATTACTTATTAGGTCTGGCAGCACCAATGGAGAAAGAAATAGATTTAACTTTTCAGCTCATCTGATGAAGGACCATTGGCCTGAAATGTCAATGTTTCTCTTCTTCACAGTTGTTGCCACACCTGCTAAATATTACTAGTATTTTTTTGTTTTACTTGATTTTGTAAATGAGCATTTTGTTTTTGCTTCAAGAAGAACATCTCATTTATCACTCAGACAAGTTAAAGTTTATATCTAGCCTCCGCCTCTTTTCTCATATTTACCCAGCCTTGCTATGCTGTACTTTTTAACACTCTCTTCATGATTTTATGCTGATGTTCATTGCTTTTATAAATGAGATCAGTCATTTGTAATTTTTCTGCAGAACTGACTTTGTGTACCTTTTCATAATACTATTTCATAATGCTATTTCTTAGGTAATCAGGATGTAAAACTCAGGTAAATTTACGTAGTACTTCATCTCATGATTTCTTCAGAGACCACATTTTTCAAAAGAAATTTGAACTTCCAGTTGATAATTTTTGATCCAGTTGATAAACTATGCAGTTTCATATTTTAAGACTTTTACTTTAACAAACTAAAAACGTCATGGTCTGAACACTATTCCATCAAGTGACTTGTACTTTAAACCGCAAACTAGGATTTCTTCCTTATTTTACTTTTAATACAACAGAAAATACCACTACAAAGGTAGATACGGGTCCTCAAGTAGTCATTCGACTTCACCCCCTCCCTCCCCGACCCAATCCAAAATGATTCTTATTTCCTGTTAGTTTACTTCCATTCTTCCTCTTTTCCATGTTACCTGGTTCCTTTTAACTCCAGAATTCTTGTTCGCAGTTAGGGTTTTATTGGGTGTTCTTTTCACATGAAATATTGATAAATCTTCCAGTTTTGTTTCAAATCCTTGTGCATTTTGTTTTTTTTTAAACCTGAAGGTGTGCTCCCACCCACATTCTTGTATGATGAACCATGGAGCCTTTTGACCTTCAATTGATCTAAGTCTCTGCTGGATACTAGCGTGTTGTCTATATTTATGAATTTCAGAGATATAGAATCCCTTGTCTTTTTGAAGCCCATCACCATGATAGTATGAAACACATCAGTCTGCTATGCAGGTAAAGTGCTGATAAGTAATCTTTGAGGCCCTAATGCAATCCTGTCTTGGATGTAAAGTTTAAAGTATTGCTGTTTACAACCTGATATTCTCAATGTTTTGCCATGACTTTGGTGGCTAACAGCCTAATCAGTACAAACACAAATGCTGCTATCAAATGTGAACATCTTGCACCTTCATCCCAGCCAAATAACCAGAACCTTTAATCTTTAACAGCCGTGTCATCCAGAGTTGCTATCAGGCAGACTTCAGTTGGGGTCAGATGACTCCCTTAATTTTATCTTTGAATTACTGACACTGACCCAAAACGGAACAATCTTTTATACCTCATAATTTCAACATTCACTCTGTTGAACTATTCTAACACTTCATTCTTGATTTGAAGCATATTGACTCGAAGTAAAATCTTTGCTGTGCAATCATGTAAAACCTTCAGTGATGTTAAAACTGGTTGATCTGCTTTTGATATATGAAGAGTGGAATATTGGCATCCTTCGGTTAGGTTCTTTTTAATGTCTCCTGGAGCCAGCAGAGCACACAGGTGACCTAGATTTAACAATGCAGTAATATTTTGTGTTGAAGTGTTGGTTTATGTTGTCTCTCTTGTATCGCCATCTCAAATGAATACCAATTGAACCCTATACTGCTGCAGAAAATATTGTTTCAACATGGAAATCTTGTTGATTTTTCAGCATGTAAACATGCAAGTCTATAGCCTGTTTTTATACTTTTTATTCAATGCACTGTCTGTACTGCATCAGGTACACCTGTTTTGAAATTGATTTTTTTAAGAAAAGTGGTGTGTGACATACTTCTCAACATGAAAAGGAAATGTGAAAGAAGCAGATTTGTTAGATATCTTTGAAGATATTACAGGACACACTTTACTGCATTATCTCATTTATTAATACCAGTGTACATTTTCCCTTTTTTTAGGCTCAACAGAATGTTTTGCCACTAAAATGGAATGCAACTGTATGATCAGGAGAAATCTTGTGGGTCAGCAATTTTGAATGAAAATTATAGGCATTGCAGAAGTAGCTGTAAATTGATCTGGTGATATTGTTGATCTGCCATTTTTTTTTTGTTATGCTGCAGTGTGAATTCTGTCACACTGGCAGAAATACATAAGGCGCAGATTTGGTATTTTGAAAGTTGTTACTGTGATTCCTGACAGCTAGGTTGTCGTCTTTGTCTGCGAAAGACCTTTATAAGCCAGTTGTGAAAACCAGGAAACAATAGTGGCATCCACTGTTATTTAGTTTCCAGTCAGTGGTTCTGCTGTTTTGGGGAACAGCTAAACATGGCCTCTTGAGATAAATCTTTGCTGCTCATGGTAGCTTTGTCATCTCATTTACATTACAGTGCTGTATCCAGAGGAGCTGCCATCTGTGCTATTGTTGTAATATAAAGGAGACATTATGCAATATTTATACTGGGGATAACAATTCAAAAGCATGTCCTGCTGGTTCGTGCAAGCCATTTTATTCATGCAGTGATTTGAAGAATGAGGAAAAGCGAGGAGGATATTGTCTTAACTGATTCCTGACCTTGTACTCCAGTAGTGTTCTTATCCCTTTTTTATGGCAAATATCAAATTGTAATTGTGTTGGTTCCTGTGGTTGTCTTATTACTGCAAATTTAGTGATTGGTAAATTTACAGGGTTACAATGAGAAGCAAAAGTACCAGTAAATGAGTAAACTGTTGTGGAAGGTAATATGCCATTGAAGGAGTAAACAATAGAACGTCTGTGAATTTGTTTTGATATTTGAATTAATTCCTGATTGAGGCTACAGGTCATAGATTCATAGAGATGTACAGCATGGAAACAGAGTCTTTGGTCCAACTTGTCCATGCCGACCAGATATCCCAACCTAATCAAGTCCCACCTGCCAGCACCAGCCCGTATCCCTCCAAACCCTTCCTATTCATATACCCATCCAGATGCCTTTTAAATGTTGCAATTGTACCAACCTCCACCACTTTCTCTGGCAGCGCGTTCCACACATGTACCACCCTCTACGTGAAAGTGTTGCTCCTTGGGTCTCTTTTATATCTTTCCCCTCTCAGCTTAAACCTATGTTTTCTAGTTCTGGACTCCCCAACCCCAGGGAAAAGAGTTTGTCTATTTATCCTATCCATGCCCCTCATGATTTTATAAACCTCTATAAGGTCACCCCTCAGCCCCTGACGCTCTAGGGAAAACAGCCCCAGCCTGTTCAGCCTCTCCCTGTAGCTCAAACCCTCCAAGGAGAAAGTGAGGTCTGCAGATGCTGGAGATCAGAGATGGAAATGTGTTGCTGGAAAAGCGCAGCAGGTCAGGCAGCATCTAGGGAACAGGAGAATCGACGTTTCGGGCATTAGCCCTTCTTCAGGAATGAGGAAAGTTGGTCCAGCAGACTAAGATATTCCATATTCCCTATCTTTTATCTTAGCCTGCTGGACCAACTTTCCTCATTCCTGAAGAAGGGCTAATGCCAGAGACGTCGATTCTCCTGTTCCCTAGATGCTGCCTGACCTGCGCTTTTCCAGCAACACATTTCCATACTCGCAGGCCGGGCAGCACCTAGGGAACAGGAGAATCGACGTTTCGGGCATTAGCCCTTCTTCAGGAATCCTGAAGAAGGGCTAATGCCCGAAACGTCGATTCTCCTGTTCCCTAGATGCTGCCTGACCTGCTGCGCTTTTCCAGCAACACATTTCCATCTCAAACCCTCCAAGCCTGGCAATCTTTTCTGAACCCTTTCTCAAGTTTCAGAACATCCTTCCAATTGGAAGGAGACCAATTGCATGCAATTTTCTAAAAGTGGCCTTACCAATATCCAGTACAGCCGCAGCATGACTCCCAACTCCTGTACTCAATACTCTGGCTGCTAAAAGAAAGCAGACCAAATGCTGCCTTTACTATCCTATCTACCTGCAACTCTACTTTCCAGGAGCTATGAACGTGCACTCCAAGGTCTCTTTGTTCAGCAGCACTTCCCAGGACCTTACCATTAAGTGTATAAGTCCTGCTAAGATTTGCTTTCCTACAATGCAGCACTTCGCATTTATCTAAATTAAACTTCATCTGCCACTCCTCAACCCATTGGCCCATCTAATCAAGATCCCGTAGTAATGTGAAGTAACCACCTTTGCTGTCCACTGCTCCTCCAATTTTGGTGTCATCTGCAAACTTAGTAACTATACCTCCTATGTGCATATCCAAATCATTTTTATAAGTGATGAAAAATAATGGACCCAGCACCGACCCTTGTGGCACACCACTGGTCACAGGCCTCCAGTCTGAAAAACAACCCTCCACCACCACCACTCTCTGTCTTCTACCTTTGAGACAGTACTGTATCCAACTGGTTAGTTCTCCCTGTGTTCCATGAGATCTAACCTAGCTAACCAGTCTCCCATGGGGAACCTTGTCGCAAGCCTTACTAAAGTCCATATACAGTAAATCACGTCCACTGCTCTGCCTCCTCTTTGTTACGTTTTCAAAAAACTCAATCAAGTTTGTGAGACATGATTTCCCATGCACAAAACCATATTGATCATTCCTAGTCACTCCTTGCCTTTCCAAATATGTGTAAATTCTGTCCGTCAGGATTCCTTCCAAAACTTGCCCACCACTGATGTCAGGCTCACTAGTCTATAGTTCCCTGGCATGTCCTTACCACCCTTCTGAAATAATGGTACTACCTTTGCCAACCTCTGCCTTCTGGCACCTCACCTGTGACTATCGATAATATAAATATCTCAGCAAGAGGTCCCAGCAATCATTTCCCTCACTTCCTCCAGAGTTCTAGGGTACATCTGATCAGGTCCTGGGGATTTATTCACTTTTATGCATTTGAAGGCATCCAGCACTTCCTCTTCTGTAATATGGACATTTTCAAGGTGTCACCATCTGTTTCCCCACATTCTATTCCTTCCATGTCCTTCTCCCCAGTAAACACTGATGCAAAATACTCATTTAGTATCTCCCCCTCCTCCTGCAGCTCCATATAAACGCTGCCTTGCTGATCTTTGAGGGGCTTTATGCTCTCCCTAATTACCCTTTTGTCCTTAATGTATTTGCATAGAAGGGTGACCAAGGAAATGTAATATTTGGAGACTTACTGAAGTCAGGGACATTTTAAAAACATTAAGCATATAGTTAAAGAGGAGAAATGGAGCTGCATAGAGAGTTATGGGCAGGAAACAAAAAAAAAACTAAAGTAGATTTTCATCAGACTATTAACATACTGGGGAATAAATAACTGGAAACAATGCAGTATAATCATAGATTTTACCACTTTAAAGAAAAGCTAATAAAAAGTGATGTGGCTAATGAAAATCTGAACGAAATGACCTAAGCTGTGTGAAACATGAAATGCTGGCTAGAATATTCAAAA
>NW_025211989.1:0-25000 GCF_004010195.1 Chiloscyllium plagiosum
AACCCAGGTGTTCTGCCTCCGGCATAGGGACTCCAACCCCGAGCCACAAGAGTACTCAATGATATTGAATACTGCATATGGACTTACCAAATGCATTTTAAACGTTTCACATAATAGACTTAAGTTTTGCTAGCCAGGCTATCCAATTTGAAGGGGCACTTACAGATTGAATGCAAAAATTACCTAAAAAGCAGAAAATAATGAACAACTGTTTTTTCTGATTTAATGGAATTATACTGTGGTAAATCCCAACTATCTTAAATGCACCAGTTCTTTGTAAGATAATAATGGTCTTTTTTGGGTATAAGCTGCACAATTTCAAAATGTGCAGGTGGTAAACAGTGAGGAACAGTAACAGACTTCAGGAGGACAAGCAGACTCGTGAAATGGGATAAAGGCTTACAAATCACTTGCTTAGACGTCAGGTGGAGTATAGATCAATTCTGGACACAACGCAAATAGTAATGTGAAGAACTTGTAGTTGCAGCAGCAAGGACTTACTCAAGCAGCAAAAAGGATGAGACGCTTCAAGATTGGGAAACAGGATTTGTTCTCAAAGTAGCAATTCGGGGGAAATGTATAAGAAATGTTCAAAATGATAAAGGATTTTGACACAGTAGATATGGAGTAGTCTTTCTAGCGGCAGTTAAGGTTCCATATAACCAGGATTTAAAATAATTAGCATTACAATCAGGGGACAAAAGGAGAATTATTTTCAACCGTATGATGTTCTGTTTTAATGAATTCTGGAAGGGTGGTGGAAGCATATTCAACAGTAGTTTTTAAAAGAGAACTTGTAAAAGAAAAATATTACAGTTCAGTTGGAGAAGAGCAGAAGGTTATACCCTTTTCCATGCAGTGAAATTCTATTAATTCAAACATTCAAATCGCTGTCCCAGCTGAATTTGTTAACTCAATAGGAAAGGTTTATTTTTATTGACAATGGAATTTGATATCACTTTATGAGATGTATCAGTCATGGTTGACATCAATACAAACTTAGGAGTCTTTTGAGAATTTTTTTTCCCAAGCATTATCTGAAAAGAAAACTTCATTATCTGAGAAAAATATTCAAGATCACAGGGAAAAGGCAGGAGTGACACTAGGTAGAACCGTACCTTTAGAGCGAGTACAAATATGACAATGTGAATGGATATCGCACAGAAGGAGGCCATTCTATATTTCAAGAGTATGAACTGAGATAAATTTAAAAATAACATTTGCAATATATATTTAACTTTGATTTTTATCAAGAGAAACCAGTTCAATCTATTTTGAACTTTAACTTTGTAAAGTCCTTAGATGCTTTTCACAAAAGGGCAGACTTAGATGACCTTGTGAACCAAAGTACAATGCAGTAAGCTGGAAATGTGGGTAAACTTAATGAAGGCATAGCCATCAGATTCTTAAAACTAGAGATATTTAAAGCACAGATCTAAGTCTGTACTGGTCTTCAACAAAACAATCTAAAGCTAATCAAATTACTGGACTCATTATCTTGAAAGCTGTGCATCTTTCTCAGCTTCAAATACTTAAGAGTCAGAGATGTACAGCACAGGAACTGACCCTTCAGTCCAACCCGTCCATGCAGACCAGGTATCCTAAATGAATCTAGTCCCGTTTGCCAGCACTTGGCCTATATCCCCCTAAACCCTTCTTATTCATGTACCCACACATATGCCGTTTAAATGTTGTAAATGTACCAGCCTCCACCATTTCTTCTGGTAGCTCATTCCATTAATGCACCACCCTTTGCATGAAAATGTTGCCCCTGAGGTCCCTTTTAAATCTTTTTCCTCACACCCTAAACCTATGATGTCTATTTCTGGAAGAAGAAAGTGAGGACTGCAGATGCTGGAGATCAGAGCTTAAAAATGTGTTGCTGGAAAAGCGCAGCAGGTCAGGCAGCATCAAAGGAACAGGAGAATCGACATTTCGGGCATAAGCCCTTCTTCAGCTTATGTTTATTTCTGAACTCCACCAACCCAGGGAAAAGACCTGGTCCATTTACCCTATCCATGCCCTTCATGATTTAAAAAACCTCTATAAGTTCATCCCTTAGCACTTGGGAAGAATTATCTACTCAGTTCCAATCCGCTGCAATCTCCCATTTGTTTTGGCTTGTTTCATTTTGAAAATTTATCACATTTCCAACAGGGAAATGCCACTCCATTCACCTACACAGTTCTCAAGGAGTTTAGACAGCATCCTCCCCAACCACGTTCTCCCTCTTCGTGCAACAAATTCCAGACAACACCTCACAGATCAGGGGAGGGATGGCTTATCCCTGGCCTCTTTCTGCCCACGGAGGCGGGATGGGTTCTAAATAATGCCATGCAGCATCCAATGAGAAAAAGCAAGCTAACGTTTCCAATTTAGATTTCTCTTCAGCTTTGATGAAAGAGTCACCTGGTCTCGCACAAGTTAGCCATGGATACTGCCTAATCTCCAGCAACTTCTGTTTTCAGTACAGATTCCCGCATCTGCAGTAATTTACTTCTAACTAATGCCTAACTTTGGGAACGCCCTGCTGACAGCGATCTCCAATAATAGACTCTGCCCATGGAGCAGGAGTCTCCCTGGACCTACTATGGTAATGGAAGGAGCATCTCCCTTAACCCACGCTGCCCGGTGGAGAACTGAACTGAATTGAATTGATTATCACATGTACCGAGAGGAGCCTCTGCTACTTTTATTCTGCCCATCGGAAGCGGTGTCCCCCCATCCTTATAGGGATTGTTTGTCACTGTCCCCAGGGACGGGGTGGGGGAAGGTGAGGAGGTGAGGGTGTTGCACACATGGCCATGTTCCACAAACACCAGGCTGCGCCCACAAGGTTCCCCGCCGGCCCCCATCATTACCCGTATATTCGACCTCGATGTCCGCCAGCTCCTTCAGCGTGTTCTCGTAGTTCACCTCGGCCAGATCCAGCGAGCCGACTCGGTCATACACTTGCTTGGTTCGTCGGATCAGGGCCTGGACCTCCTGCTCGATTTGCTCCTTGCTCAGGTTCCAGCGGAGGTGATTGGGGGCCGTGGGCTCCCCTTTGCCGGTGCCGCCGATCAGAGACGTGCCCGTAGGAGACATGACGCGTTACTTTCCGCGTATTTGTGTGCCCGGGGATGTGGAGCCGCTCGGTGAGTTCCCCGGAGGGTCGCCTTCTCCTCTCACGCTCGACACTGACACGCCACCGGCCTTCGCGATTCAAACTAACGTAAACTGTGACGTCTCGCCTTCCCTGCGGTTTCATTGGGCCCCGCGCCGCGCGCCCTCCATATTATCCATTCCGATTGGCTGTAGCGGCGATCCATCAGCCAAAAGGGCGGGATCGATGCTGCCAGAGGTCCCGCCACTTTTCACTGCCTTTAAACTTACATAGAGACCAAAAAAAACAGCAGATGCTGGAATCCAAAATAGACAGACAGGAGGCTGGAAGAACACAGTAGGCCAGGCAGCATCAGGAGGTGGAGAAGTCGACGTTTCGGTGTAACCCTTCTTCAGGAACCTTTTGATTGACATAGCCTACTTTTCACCCATTGGCTACCTCGGCTGTTCGTCACACATGATTGACATGTAGTGACAGGCGCCGAAGAGGCCTTTTGGCCCATCAAGTCTGTACCAGCAAGTTTGTACTAAATCTACACTCGTCCCACTTTCCAGCACTAGGTGTGACCTGACCCAAGATTGAATGTTTTTTCTATATCGAGGAGTGATTTTACACACAGCTGAATTTTTTTTTCACATCGCCAAATCATCAGTGGGTTTTTTTACTTATTAAGCACCACCAGTAAACCATTCCCTGGGGTGGGGTAGTCCTGAACTAGAAGGCATAGGCTTAGGGGAAGAGGGGAAAACGGATCTAAGGGGAAACTTTTTCAAACAAAGGGTCGTGCGTGTATAGAATGAGCTGCCAGAGGAAACCTTTTCATGCAAAGGGTAGTGCGTGTATGGAATGAGCTACCAGAGGAAGTGGTGGAGGCTGGTACAATTACAGCATTTAAAAGGCATATGGATGGGTACATGAAGAGGAAGGGCTGAGAGGGATATTGGCCAAATTCTGGCAAATTAGAGTAGATTAATTTAGGATATCTAGTTGGCATGAAAGAGTTGGTCTGAAAGATCTGTTTCTGTGCTGTACATCTCTATGATTTTATGACTCTATGTTTCAGGATTCAAATCTCTAAATAAAAACAAGTGGCCTTCTCCTGCTCCTATTTCTTATCTGGAAATAACTTGCACTTATTCAGCTCCTTTGTTACTCCCAGAAAATTCCTCAGATGGCAGAACTTACTAATGAAGAGAGACTGGATCAGTCACGATGACAAACTCTGGCATTCAGAAGATCAAAAGAGGAATCTCATAGAAACCTGTGAAATTCTAAATTCTAAGTAGCCAGGCAGGAGACTGGAAGAACACAGCAAGCCAGGCAGCATCAAGAGCTGTAGAAGTTGACGTTTCAGGACAGGATTCCAGCATCTGCAGTTTTTTTGTCTCTATTCAAATTCTAAATTTTAGACAGAGTAAATGCAGGAAGAGTGTCCCCAATGGATAGGGAGTTCAGAACCAAGGTTCAGAGTATAAGGATACTGGATATTCCATTTAGATCTGAGGTGAGGAGAAATTTCTTCACCCAAGAGAGTGCTAAGCCTGTGCAATTCTTTGTCACAGAAAGTGGTTGAGGCCAAAATATTGAATGTTTTCAAGAACATATAGAAGATATAGTTCTTGAGGCTAAAGGGTTCAATTGTTATGGGGAGAATGTGGGAACAGGGTTAATGAGTTGGATAATTAGCCATGATCATATTAAATGTCAGAACAGAAGGGCTAAAAGGCCTGCGTTGAAACTTTATTGCTGGAACAGCACAGCAGGTCA
This sequence comes from Chiloscyllium plagiosum, assembly GCF_004010195.1. Classification (NCBI taxonomy): domain Eukaryota; kingdom Metazoa; phylum Chordata; class Chondrichthyes; order Orectolobiformes; family Hemiscylliidae; genus Chiloscyllium; species Chiloscyllium plagiosum. The sequence continues at coordinate 4,874 of NW_025211989.1, forward strand.
GGCAGCATCCAGGGAACAGGAGATTCGACGTTTCGGGCACAGGCCCTTCTTCAGGATTCCTGAAGAAGGCCCTGTGCCCGAAACGTCGAATCTCCTGTTCCCTGGATGCTGCCTGACCTGCTGTGCTGTTCCAGCAATAAAGTTTCAACTTTGATCTCCAGCATCTGCAGACCTCACTTTCTCCTCCTAAATGGCCTGCTCCTAGTTTCTATGTTTTTAATGCAGTAAAATGTTCCAAGGCAATCCAGGCAAAGAAAAAGTAGGACCTAGCCACATATTGGGTATAGACTAAAGGTTTGGGCAGAGAGGTATATTTTAACAAGCATAGTCAACATTAAATCCAGGAGAAACTTCTTCACACAGAATATGTTTTGAGGATGGAACCCAGAAGAGGGAGGCAACACATAAAGAACAAAACAAATAAAATATTATGTTGATGGGGTTAGATAGGGATGAAAAGACTAAAATAGTTTATTGATAAAGTTAGATGAAGGACACAAGGAGGCTCCTGTGGTTCATAAACATTGCATCAGTCTATTATACTGAATGAGTTGAGAGTGTGGTGTTGGAAAAACACAGCCGGTCAAGCAGCATCCGAGGAGCAGGATAATCAACATTTCAAGCATCAGCCCTTCATCAGGAATGAGGCTTGTGGGCTGAGAGATAAATGAGGGGTTGTGGAGCGGGGGGTGGGGAGGCGTAGATAGCTGGGAATGTGATAGGTAGATGAGGTTTGGCTGGAAGTGATAGGTTGGAGGGGAGGGTCGAGTGGATGTGTGGGAGGGAAGGAAGATGGACAAGTAGGACCAGTCAAAGAGGCGGTGTCGAGTTGGAGGCTGAGGACTGGGAAAAGGTGGGGGGAGGGGAAACGAGAAAACTGGTGAAATCCATATTCATACCATGTGGTTGCAAGGTCCCAAGGCGGAAGATGACTGGCTTGTTTCTGTGGGGAGAAAGTGAGGACTGCAGATGCTGGAGATCAGAGCTGAAAATATGTTGCTGGAAAAGCGCAGCAGGTCAGGCAGCATCCAAGGAATCGGAGAATCGACGTTTCAGGCATAAGCCCTTCTTCAGGAATGAGGAAAGAGTGTCCAGCAGGCTAAGATAAAAGGTAGGGAGGAGGGACTTGGGGGAGGGGCGTTGGAAATGCGATAGGTGGAAGGAGGTCCTTGTAGAGGGAGGAAGAGAGCTTCTTCAAGGAAGGCATCCTTGTAAGAGGATTCGCAGGAGGTTAAAATCTTCGAGGAGAAAGTGAGGACCTATCCACCTATCGTCTTTCCAACGCCCCTCCCCCAAGTCCCTCCTCCCTACCTTTTATCTTAGCCTGCTGGACACACTTTCCTCATTCCTGAAGAAGGGTTTATGCCCGAAACGTCGATTCTCTTATTCCTTGGATGCTGCCTGACCTGCTGTGCTTTTCCAGCAACACATTTTCAGCTCTGGCTTGTTTCTGTGCCTTAGTTCTGATTTCACAATTTGACTCCTATACAGAATTACAAAACCTAACAATGTTTATTTATCCTTCAAAATACATCTTTGTGCCATAGTAAATTTTACTGTTTAATATATTTACTATTTAATATAAACAAGAAAATATCAAATATACCAATATCTATATTATTATCAACAGCATATCAAACATCAGCCCTGCAACCACCACGTGGAGCAATAGCAAAATAAGTCTCATCCCCAACACAGGAGCATGCGCAAAATGATCGTCATTTGACAGCTGAAGTCAACATGAGGTGGTAGCACATGCCCATTCGTCTCCGACTGCCAATTGGGGATGACGCATGCGTTCTGCGAGTTGACCGTCAACCTGAATTGCATATGCGCTCTAGGATCTGACCGTCGTATTGGACGGAGCATGTGCAGAGAGTGCTGTGTTGGTGCTGGTGTCTGTATTTAGTATCAGAAAACGGTGAGTTTGAAGGAAATATTTCTCAGTGGCTTTTGTGTTAGTGATGTTTAAATGTTAGCGTGCAATTCCAGGTTTTTTATTTGATTGCAGGGAGTTGGTACAATAAGTTGGGTTGTTTTTCTGAAGGCAATGTAAGTTAAGTGTGAGTGGGGAGGCCTCTGGGATATTAGGCCCAAGCTGGAATGTTCTGTCCTTGTGTCACTCTGACTTGGGACCATTTCGTGTCGTGATCTTTGGCATATTGCTTGCACAGGTCAATGTACACGTCTTCTTCAGCATTGATGTTCCTCCCAGGATTTGGGGGAAAATTTTGGTTCAGTAGGTACTAATATAGTAAAAGAACACTTAATTTTCAATTATATATTAAGTGCTTGTTTGCTGTTTTGCTATTCTCAAATTACATTTGCTGTCTAGAATAGACCATCAGTGCTTCAGCATGTAATGTTCCCTTCATGTACAATCCAACAGAAAAAGGACTGAGCTGGGCTGTTAAGCCTTTCTAATTCAAGTGGATAAGGTATGAGTATTTTGCAAGCTCACTTACAAACAGCACTGCATCTTGTGTATTCTCCCATGTTTTGGTATAATAATTTGGTATAATTTTATAGATTCAATTGTAATGGATAAAGTCTCTTTCCTTTTTAACTAACTTGTTTGTATTCTGCACTGTAGGTGTTTCTATGATAACAAAATTTATTCCTGCTTTGGTGCAGGATTTTAATGTATTGGATACAAATCCATTGTACATGCATATTTGCTGTTTTGTTTTGTGATTTTTTTTTTCCCCATGTTGGCTTTTCCAAGCCCCCTTGCAGCATTCCACAGACTGGTTTTCCATTCTCTACTTTGTCACATTTATTTTCCACTTTATTATTTAAATGATTACTGGTTTTCCATTCAAGTTATGCCATTAGCCTTACTGAATAGCAGCTGATTTATGTCTTTCTCACTTTACTGTTTTCTCCCCAATGCTCCGGTTTCCTCCCACAGTCCAAAGATGTGCAGGTCAGGTGAATTGGCTGTGGAGAATTACCCATAGTGTTAGGTGCATTAGTCAGAGGGAAATGGGTCCGGGTGGTTCCTGTTCGGAGGGTCGGTATGGACTGGTTGGGCTGAAGGGCCTGTTTCCACACTGTAGGGTATCTAAGTTAATCTATCCTGGGACACAGTTATAAAGAATTTCATAGAGAATCCTTTCAGTGTGGAAACAGGTCCTTCAGCCCAACAAGTCCACACCAGCCTTCTGAAGAGTATCTCACACAGACCCATTCCTCCAATTTACTCTATATTTACCCCTGACTAATGCACCTAACCTACACATCCCTGAACACTATGGGCAATTTAACACGGCCAGTTCATCTAACCTACACATGTTTGGACTGTAGGAAGAAACTGGAGCACCCGGAGGAAGCCCACGCAGACACTGAGAATGTGCCAACTCCACACACAGTCGCCTGACGCTGGAATCTAACCTGGGTCCCAGGCACTGTGAGGCAACAGTGCTAACCATTGAGCCACTGTGCTTCCCCATGGCTCATTTGAATTAGCCTTTGTTAGTTGCACTCTAATAAATCCGGTGAAATGTTTGTAATGTCGCTGTTTTGGTGCAGGATACCTAGGTACAGAATACTTAGGTGATTGTTACAGGCTTGAAAGACATAAATAAAAGTTCAGCATAAGAATAAAGACACTTTCTTTTTAAAAAGTACTCTAATTTTAGTCTTTTCACCAAGTCCACGATAGCACTGAGTCCTCAAACTGTCTGGGCAAAGTCTCTAGGCCTTGCTTCTGGCACTCAAAGGTCTTGCTGCCCCCACGCCAGGCTGGCCTGGGACTTGCCCTGGCACTCTCCCTGGGAGTCACCACTGGGACTTGCTGCCCTCATGCTAGTCTGGCCTGGGACTTGCCTCCAGGACTCAACTGAGTTATTATCATGGAATGGAGAAAGGGTTAACCCGATCTCCCAGAATGGTGTCCTGTTTCTTCAGTTCAGGAAGAAGAAGAAAAAATAATAGGTGATCATCGCTACTTCATGCAGTTGTATGGTCTCAGTGCAAGCTATGATTTTTTTCATTTTAGAACTCAACAGATACACAGCTTTTAGTAGCTGTGTTTGCATCTGCACTTGAAAGGCAGGTGTAGCTGCTATAATTATTCAAGCTTTATTTTTGTTTTTCTGTTTGTGTAACAACTTATTCAGAATTGGAAGTGTATTCTGGTGCAGAAGGAGGCCATTCAGCTTATCGTGACTGCACCAGCTAGTCACTGAGCTTTATGACTTAGTGCCGTTCTTCTGCTTTTCTCTTGTACGTTTGCACAGTTTTATTTTCAAATAATCATCTAATTTAATCTTAAATGCCTCAATGAATCTGCTTCAACCACATTTCCAGGGAGCCCAAAATACTGTGTAAAAGATTTGCTTCTTCTCCTCACATTTGCCATATTTGCAAGTTACTTTTAAATCTCTGCATTCTTGTTTTGGATTATTTTGAGTAGGGACAGCTTCCTGTATATTCTATCCAGATCTCCTTGTGATTTTTGGATCTACTCTTGGCTGCCTTCAGTCCCAATATTTTTGAAATCGATGCTCTTAATTGAAGTTTCTTGTCTTTGGAAGCATTTTTGCAAATCTCTTCTACACTCCCTCCAATGCATTCACACACTTCCAATAGTGTGATGCCCAGAACTGTATACAATAGTCCAGCTGAGGTCTAACAGGTGTGTTGAATAAGTTCAGCTTTCCCTCCTTGCTCTTGTATTCTATGTCCCTATTAAAAAATGCACAAGAAACTGTTTAACTGCTCCCATCATTTATTTCTATTGCCTTCAGTGATCTAGTCACCTACACTTCCCAGATTCCTCTGCTCCTACACTGTTTATTTTATGTCGGTCCATGTTCTTCCTGCACAAATGCATAAGCTCTCACCTCTCTGTATTGTACCACATCTACCATCTATCTCCTCACTCTCCAAATTGCCTTTGGCCTTTTGGAATTCTGCACTGTACTCTTACAAAATTTAAAAGCTGTAAACTGTATCGTCTGTAAACTTTGGATTAACCCCTGCATGCCAAGCTATAGACCACTAGTGCATATCAGGAAAAGCAAGAATCCCCATACCAACCCATTCCACTCAAGACCTGCCTGTAGCCAAAAAGTATCTATTGTCTAAACTGCTTCCAACTTTCAGCCAATTTTGTATATACATTGTCCCTTTTATTCTATGACACTTAACTTTCTTTGCAACTGAGTAGAACTGTATTAAATATTATTTGAATGTCATGTACATCACAACCCAGCATTACCCTAATCAGCCTTTTCTGTTTCATCTTTCAAACAACTCCATATTAGTTAAATATAATTTTTCTCTTAAGAAATCAATGTTGTCATTTCCTATTCAACCTACCATATTTCATGTGACTTAATTCTATCCCAAATAATTTTCTCAAAGCTTCCTTGCCACCGAAGTTAAACTGACTGGTAATTACTTGGAGAAAGCGAGGACTGCAGATGCTGAAGAGTCAGAGACAAAAAGTGTGGCGCTGGAAAAGTGTAACAGGTCAGGCAGCTTCCAAGGAGGAGAGTCGACATTACAGGCACGTCCCTGATGAAGGGCTTATGCCCGAAACATCAACTCTCCTGCTCCTCAGACACTGCCTGACCTGCTGTGCTTTTCCAGCACCATGCTTTTCGACTCTGGTAATTGTTTGGCCTTTTATCAGGCCATTGTTCAAGAAAAGTTGTAATGTCTGCAATTTGCCAGTTCTCTGAATTTCCCCTGAGTCTCGGGAAGGCTGAAAGGTTATGGCCAGTACCCTTTTATTCTCATTTCCGTTTTCATTTCCTTCAATATCTGTGGATGTTTTATCTGGTTCTCGTGCCTTGTCAACTTAATATCAATAATCTAATTGACATTTTTCTCTTTTTTTTTCATCAATTTTGATTTCTGCTAGTGACAGCTTACTCTTGCCACCATAGCTTAAATAATGCTGACCTCTTTGGTATGAAAACTCATCGCAATATTTATGCCTCTTTGATTAACTAAATTCCACCTGCTATTGTTTCTAATGAGGCATTTTTGGATTTGACATTGGCAATTTGACTCCAAGTACAGTTAGCATTATTGATAAACCTAGAATAGTAAACAAGTGATCATATGTTTTTGCTGTATGATTTCCAACTTAATATAAATTAAGTACACTTGTCAAACAGAAAAAAAGCTGGAAACGTTTTAGAGATAAACTAGCAAATACATTGCAGCTTGTCAAGTTCCCTAATTAGACAGTAATGATATTTGCCTCTGGTTTTGTTGACTTGTAGAAATTAGACTTCATGATATGTAAAAAGCCATACTGGCCTAGCCATGGCTCCAGCTAAGAAGTAGTAGTGCACCATGTATTGCATGGCGTATTGCATGGCATGCTGCTGTAATTATGAAATCAGACTTTTCAGCTGGGGCGTCTGTATATGGAGATGCAGAAGCCATTTCCGCTAATGAAATAAGCAATGCCAAAAATAAGTTTGATTGCCATTGTGTTAACTAGTCTTTGTTCGATTAGGAGTGTTCCAGATTACCTGAGTGAAACATGAGGGAAATCAGTTAAGGCCTCTTGATACCTATTGACCTACTGAACAAAGTGAATGGGTCAGGATTGGATTTGTTAATAGAACTGTACAGCACATTTTGAGTTTAAATGTCAGATAAACTGCCAGTATTCAGTTCCTAAGTGTGAATGTGATGAATGAAGAAGAGTGTGCAGGATGTGCACAAGATCATAAGAAATCGCAGGAGTTAGGCCATTCAACCCATCGAGCTGTGCCATTCAATAAGAATTCTTCATGATCTGGTTGAGGCCTTCACTCCACTTTACAGCATACGTCCACTTGTCCCCCATAATAATCCCCAAGTCCATTCTTGACTTTTAAAAACCCATCTAACCTGTTCTTTGAATGTGTTTGACAATTCTGCGGTGGATCAAGAAAGTACTTCACCACGACCCCTTTCAGGGTGGTTAAAGGTAGGTAAAAAGTGCTGGTTCAAACAGCGCAGCCCACATCCCTGAATGAATTTTTTTTTCGTTTTGCTCACTGGGGAAAATAATTCCAAAAACCTATGGTCCTCAGCAAGTAAATTATTTATTTCCATCTTAAATGGGCTACTCATTCATGTTTAAAATTGTCCCTTCACATCCCTCACTAGTTCTGCCCACAAGGAAGGTCAAGCCTCATCAGATTCTTATGTTTCAATATGATCATCCTTCTTTCTTCTAAACTCCACTGAGTAAAAGCCCGACCTGCTCATCCACCACTTCCTCTGCATTAAGTGATGAGAAACTTACTTTTTGTTTATGGCCATTAACTAATACATTTTCTGAGCACAACCTTCCATCGCAGGTATTGACCATGGCTTAATGGGTGACAGACTTGCCTTTTGAATCAAAAGCCTATCTGGTCTAGCACCCCACTCTCAACTATCGCACACTCAGCTACCTTCCCTGCCCCTCCCCGCCACCCCACCATTTATCTCACCACACCCTTGGCTCACAAGCCTCATTTCTGATGAAGGACTCTTACCCGAAACATCAATTCTCCTGCTCCTCAGATGCTGCCTGACCTCCTGTGCTTTTCCAGCACCCCACTCTCGATTCATCTTCCCCTGCCACCACAGGAATTGCAAAACATGTGCCAACACCTCACCCCTCACCTCTGTCCAAGGCCTCAAAAGGAGCCTTCCACATCCATCAGAGTTTTACATGCACTTCCATACAGATCATTTACTGTATCTGTTGTTCCCTCTACATTGGGGAGACAGGGCACCTACTTGCGGAGTGCTTCAGAGAACATCTCCGGGACACCCAGAACAACCACCCCACAGCCCTGTGGCTGAACACTTCAACTCCCCCTCCCACTCTGCCAAGGACATGCAGGTCCTGGGCTGCCTCCATTGCCACACCCTCACTACCCAACACCTGGAGGAAGAGCGCCTCCTCTTCTGCCTTGGGACCCTCCAACCACACTGCATCAATATGGATTTCACCAGTTTTCTCATTTCCCTCCCTCCACTTTATCCTAATTCCAATCTTACAACTCAGCACCACCCTAATGAACTGCCCTAACTGTCCATCTTCCTTCCCATCAATCTGTTCCATCCTCCTGTCTCTTTTGCTTGAAACGTCGATTCTCCTGCTCCTTGGATGCTGCCTGACCTATTTCCAGCACCCCACTCTCGACGCCTGTCTGGTCCAGTCCAGAACAAAAATCAAAGCAGACATTTCTAGTATCATGCTAGGTCCTGCATTTTTGGAAGTTCCAACTTTTGTTTGAGAGCTGAACTGAGCCCCTGTCTGCCTCAGGTAAGTAAATGTAAAGTATTCCATGTCCCTATTTGAAAGGGAATTGGCATTATCTGTGGGGGCCATCAACATCACAAACAATCATCTGGTCATTATCACAGTTGTGGAGTCCTGCTGTATGCAGATTGGCTGCTGCATTTCCTACAATACAAAATTATGATACTTCCAATTATTTGATAGGAACTTGGGAATCTGGTTAGGCTATTCAGCCCTTAGTCTGCTCTGTCATTCAGTGAGATCATGGCTGATTTGTGACCTGACACCACATATCTACCATTGGCCCATATCTCTTAATACCTTTGCTTAACAAAAAGATATCTATCTCAGATTTAAAATTAACAGTGATCCAACATCTGCGTCCCCTATTATTTGTGGAAAAGAGTTCTACTGTCCAACGTTTGGAGAAATGCTTCCTACCATCTCTATTAAATGGTCTCGTCCTAATTTTTAGACTTTGCTCCTATAGTTCTAAAATCCCCAACCAGTGCAAATTGCTTATCTTTACCCGGTGTTTTCCTGTTAACTTCTTGAAGACTCCCAACCAGATCACCCCAACCCTGTAAATTCTAGAGAAAAGGTCTCATTTGTATAATTTCGCTCATAACTAGCTCCTGAAGCCCAGGTATCATACTTGTAAACCAATGTTGTACTCCTTCCAAAGCTAATATATTCTTCATAAGGTGTTGTAAGTACTTTTGAGCAGTGTTGTGGTTGTGAACAGCGTGATATAAATGCAAATTTTTCCGTTCCTTTTCAATAATATAGAAAACTATTCTTACCCAAAGTTTGTAGTCTGCCCCCAGAGGCTTTCAGCAGTTAACCATTGTTAATTGCATCATGTTCTTTCCTGATAAGAATTTGGATTGTTTTGTGTTTCTTTCAGAAAAGTATGTTCTTGGGGTATGTTTGATTAAAATCGCAGGAAAGCTTGAGTATCTTGACATGAAATTGCACTTGTGGGTCATTAAGAATTAATTGTAAGTGTAACATACTTACAAATCTACAGATCTTGTTACCTAGATATCAATAATTGTGGCAATTGCTACAGAACTGTACTGTGCTTCAAAAGATCTTTTGTTTGGCTTGATAAAAAGGATAAACTAGGAGAAAGTGAGGACTGCAGATGCTTGAGATCAGAGCTTAAAAATGCGTTGCTGGAAAAGCGCAGCAGGTCAGGCAGCATCAAAGGAACAGGAGATTCAACGTTATAAGGGCTTATGCACGTAGCGTCGATTCTCCTGTTCCTTTGATAAAAAAGATTCCAGATTATTATTCATATTTTGTTATCACCTACTGTCTTTTTGTTTCTTTATCCCAATATGTTTTGTTAATTTATCCCAGTATTTATTACATTCCCTCTTTATTTGGCTTTCTAGCTCAGTAGAAATGTAGGACAAGGTATGATGCAATGAGAATTGGAGCACTTGGCATTCCTTATATTGGGTTTGGTTGCAAAATGTCTGCTTTAATGTTATTTTTTTCCCGTTTTGACAGGGCAACCTTTCAAACCGAAGACTGGGCAATTAGTCTCTTCCCAGACATTTGCCCATGTTATAATAACTAATTGCTAGGAAGTTGCAAAATCTAGTTGATGATCTGTGTGTTCTTTTTCTTGCCTGAGCTTTCGTAGAGTAAAAGCATTATTGCGCACTCTTCCTGGCCTTTGCTCCATGCCCCATTGAGATTGTGTTTCAATGCTTTGACTGATCTTTCTCCTCAAATGATTTTTTAACATTGCATTTGTTCAGTGATTTAAGACAATCATTGTCACAATGAATAGTGATTGCAAATTAAAAAAAAAAGATTTTCATAACTCACTCATATTGTTGGATTGTTGTCTCATTTCCACCTCAGCTGAAGCAAAACACTCAGACACAGGCACAATATAGTTTTACCTCCTTCAACTTTATTCCAGGCCCTACAGGGAGAGAGAAAGATTGCCTATGTGCACAGAGACATGAGTTCTCTGTCTTTTCTTGAACAGCAGTTTCTTAATGAATTATAGAGTCACTTACAGGGAGGAGCATCCAGGTAAGGCAGCATGCATATTGATTGGGTGACAGTTACACTCAGCAAGTGCCAATAGTAGAGATTAAATCATTTGGCATTATACAACAAATAACTAGCTTCACATAATGAATGCTTTTCACATTTCAATAAAACTTTTCCCTAAAAATATAGGTATTGTCATATTGACAATTAAAGCTTGAATCACAGGTTGGCCCTGTAATAACACTAATGCTGTATATTGTAAACATCCATCCCATATGACCCAAGGAAGAATAAGCTGTGAGATCTGCAACCTTGCTGTGGCTTAAGGGCATATATCCTAATCTTAAAACTTTCTACCCCCTTCCCACCAAAAGAAAAGTTGTCAGATTTGTGATTTAGATAAACTGTCATATTTTCTGTTTTTAATTAGTTTCCTTCACGCTGTATTAAATGCTCATGTGAAAGGAGTGAAGGAAACTAATGGATGTTTACAATATACAGCATTAGTGTTATTACAGGGCCAACCTGTGATTCAAGCTTTAATTGTCAATATGACAATACCTATATTTTTAGGGAAAAGTTTTATTGAAATGAGAGTGCTTCAGTCTCTTAATGTAGCTGATTCAGAACAGGCATTTAAGTATTTTGAATTCTGATAAAGAAGTGATTCTGGTTTATCTAGACATTTGTATGTCAGCCAAGTTTCATGCCTACTGTTCAACTAAGGGGGAATGCTGAAATTGTTATCAATCAGAGGAGTTGAGGCAAATAACAATGCATTCAAGTGGAAGGTATAGAACATGTGAAGGTGAAAAATATGAGGAAAGGCTTAAATGAAGAAAGACGTGAAAAAACTTAGGCAGCATAAGCACCAGCTTAATTTGGATTGGCAATATGCCCTGTTTCTCTGTGTCCTCTGTATAACCATCTGAACCTCTTGATTTTAAATTACAATTTAAAGTCATTTTTTGATGGTTGAGAGTTTTTGGCATTCCCTTCCTCAAAAGGATTTTGAACTCTATTTTTAAGACCAAGTTCGGTAGATTATTGACTACTGTGACAATGAAAGATTATCTGAGATATTGCAGGAATGTAGAGTTGAGGTTAAAGTTACATCAGCTATGATTTTGTTGAATGGAAGAGAAGGCTCGAAGGACTGAGCAACCTACTCTTTTATTTTAAACAATAATGTAAATGGGAATGTTGAGACCCCTTGACACCTTCTCCATCAGGCACTCCTGGATAGGGACAACACTGGATTAAATACAGAATAAAGCCTCCTCTGCTCTTTTTAAACAAAAGTAAAGTTTCCTCAACTGTTTGGAACTGGAAGGTCCCTCGACTCTGTTGAATTCAATAAACTTCCTTCAACTCTTTTTTTTAAAAGTGATGTTCCCTCAACTCCATCTCCATCAAACATTCCTGGGATAGAGACAACAATGAGTCAAAATACAGAATGAAGTCTTCGCTACCAGTTTGAATTGAAAATAAAATTCCTTTGACACGTCCCCATCAAACATTCTTTGAATAGAAACAGCAAAGTTAAAATAGAGGAAGCTTTACTCATTTGAACTTAAAGTCCCCTCGCTCCATCCATATTAAACACTCCTGTGACAGGGATAACATAAGGTTTGAAATGCATTTTTGACATACATTTTAAGGTATATAATGGTGGCGGAATAGGATGCTCCAGCCAGAGTTTGGCCACTCGGCCAATTCTTTCTCTTCTCTTCCTTTTCTTTTGTCTATTCTTGACTCCTGACGATGACATCTGGCCTCCAACTGGTGATCTCATGGCCTGGCACAAAGGCCTCCTGGTGCAGTGGGGTGACCTCCTGACATGGCATGGCGAAGTCCTGGCATGGCGACCTACTGACCTAATGTGGCAACCTCCTGGCGTAGTGTCCTCAGCCCAGCTTGGCAGTCTGAAGCAATCTCCCAGCTTCATGATCCTCAAGATGAAGCCTGGCATGGTCAAGAGTCAGGGCCTGGTATGGACTGGAGGCTAGGTACCACCATGGTATGGTTTGAAAGATTGTGGTTCTGAACGTTTTATTTCTGCAACACTGGACATTTTATTTTTCTCTTTTTCGAAGATCTTGTAACTAAAGAAGCTGTACCTAAGATGGCGCTATAAGTAGCAACATATAAACTCTCCACTATATCCATTGAGTATATGAGGCAATAAAGGCTAATTCACATTCAGAGGAAAATTTCTTCTATTCATTTGAACTGAAAATAAAATTCCCCTCACGCCAATCTCTCCAAATGCTTTTGGCACAGGAATAACAGAGCATTAACAGAAAAGCTTCCTTGGTTGTTTGGAGTCCAAAATGTGATGATAGGGAAGAAAACAACCCCTGCTGGTGCACCATACTGAAATCAAACATAAATTTTAAAAAATCAAATGGAAACCTATACAACAGAATAGAAATTTACTAAATATCATTTTCTACGCTGTTCCTTGTTCACATATTCGTAAGTATTTGCTAATCTCACTTTATAGTATTCTTACCTAAAATATTGATGGTGTTACAGAAGCAGAAAATGCTGGAATTGCTCTGCAGGTTAGGTAGTATATATGTGGAGAGAGAAATGGTTAACATTGCACCAACCTAAAACATTAACTCCCTCTCCACAGATGCAATCCACCCTGCTGAGTGTTTACAGCACTTTATATTTAAATTTCTAGCATATGCGTCACTTTGCTTTTATTCTTGTTGAACTCTGATGAAAATTTGGATGTGATCTTCATTACATTGGTAAATGGATACTTTGGTAGCTTGAAACGAAATGCAGTGGATTTCAAGAGTACATCTTTAATCTGAGGTGTGAGCAGGGAAAATAAAGTATTATTTAGGATAAATCTGTAATGACAGATGCAGTTATTGGCATGTTTTGGATTCTGGCCCCTGTTTCTGACGTAGAGAGGCACAAGTGCCCAACTGGACTCTTAAGTTGGTTTTTAAATTAGTCTTTTCTCAGTGTCAGCTGTATTTTTATTCGTTTTATAAATTTAAAGCATACAAATTGAAGTCTGTTGGTAATTTTGCAAGTTAAAAATGTATTCCTGTACAAACATGATTGGTAACTGGAAGATGCAGCAGTTTCATTTCCAAGGAGAGACCTGATCAGGTACAAGTAGTATTTTTCATCCTTCTGAATCCCCCCACCAAACCACCATCACCCCCCCACCACCAACTGCCAAGGCTCCTGGGTTACAGCCCTTGGCTGATAATTTGATAATTCCGCAAGATGTTATTCTCATGGCATATGTTCATGAAAATCATTGCACAAAAATGTGTTGATGCTGGTGGTACAATGCCATTTGTTAAGTATAAGGATGAAAATCTGTGAGCTTTCTGTAGTTATTTGACTAATTGGTAATTTTCAGCCCTTTTTTTTAAATAATAAATTTTTATATAGAATCACAAAATGTTACTGTGTGAAAGGCTGCTGTCTGGCCCATCAGATTTCTTGAAAATGCCGGGGTTTTTTTTCCATGCTGCCCTGCATCATTCTCTTTTTGCACATATGTTTGAATGTTATTACTCGACCTTGTTCCATAATCTTTTTAGTTAGTGCATACCAGATCCAAACGAACTCATGTCTACTTGAAGTCTGAGACTGAAATAGTAAATTGAAAGATCTACTTTTCCATAGTTGCTGACAAATCTTTGTATTTCCAACTTTAACTTTGTAGTTGTATGATAGCTCAATTTCTGGTTTTAATGCATTTTGTGTAATGGACTTTAGGGTAGGTTCTCAGAGATTTATTTGTCTTTGGTTAAGCTTGAGAAAGGGAATAAAAGGATTTATGTCCCTTTGTATTCCTTTTAAATGTGTCAAAATGTTTCATATATAAAGTATTTTCAAATGGAGTTATTTTTAAATTATAAATGCCTTGTGTAACAGTATGCCTTTTTTCCATCATTTGAGCTGACTTGGAACTTGCAACATATGAACTTGAAGTAAACTATTTGACATGATTGTAACTGATTTTGATTAAGACTTTTATTTTCCTGCAAACCCACTATACCATAAGAAATAGAATCAGAAGTAGGCCATTTGGCCCCTTGAGTCTCTTCTGCTATTCAGTCGGATCATGGCTGATTCAACAGTCCTCTCTTGCCTGCCCTTTCCACATAACTCTTTGGTTTCTCCTACTGATCAAGAATCTATCTATCTCAGCCTTAACTGTACACAAATACTCTCTACCTCACAACTTTCTATGGCAACGAGTTCCAAAGATGCTCAACCCTCTGAAAAAGAAAATTCTACTTATCTCCGTGTTAAATTGGTTCCTTAATTCTGAGCCAATGCCCTTGTGTCCTAGACTTACCCATGAGTGGAAACATTCTCACTTTACCCTTTCAAGTCCCTTAAGAATTTTTTTGTTTCAATTTTTTTTTTGTTTCATTCACTTATGGGATGTGGGCATCTCTGGACAAGTCTGCACTTATTGTCCATCCCTAAATGCCTAGAGCAGTTAAGTCAACCGTACTGCTGTGGGTCTAGAGTCACATGTAGGCTAGACCAGGTAAGCAGTTTCCTTCCTTAAAGGACACTAGTAAACCAGATAGATAGGTTTTTCTGACAATCGGCAATAGTTTCACAGTCAACATTAGACCCTTAATTTCAGATTCTTTTTATTGAATTCAAATTCCATCATCTGCCATGGTGGGATTTGAATTTGGGTCCCCAGCATATGAGCTGAGTTTCTGGCTTAATTGTCTAGCAATAATCCACTAAGCCATTGCCGCCTCCAATCACATCATTCTTCAATCTTTACACATCCTGTCAACTACATAGCATCTTTTCCCTTAGCCTTCAGGGCTTAGTAACTTTATCTGTAATCACTGTACCATCCACAGCTGCAGATGTGGCATGAATACATTTGTGTCTGTGGGGTGATAGTTGATTTTTGTGGATCCTTCATATGGGAGCAAGTCTGACAGAGGATCCTGCTTCTGATTGACATCTAACTCTCATCCTTGACATACTACTCCTCTGTTTTGTTGAACTACTTGTCTGACATCTAGATGAACCATCTTGAGAAAACTAAAGAGACGTCTTCAGCATCCACTGTAAATCTTTGCCTGTTTTAAAATCTACTTTCCTCCCTTATACTTTAAGCCCTATTTGCCCTTCACTTGAGCTGAATGTACCTCAATTACACAGGCAGCCACGTCCAATTCTGTAAGATCTACCATCTCTGCCTGTGTGCAGTTATTAAACCCACTCACATGTCTATGTTGCCCTGAAATTCAAATATTTTGGTATTCTCTTGTACTTTCTGTCATCTTCTACACACTAGCTGACAAAGAAAGCATAACAAAATTATTACAGCACAGGAGGAAGTCATTCAACCCACTATCTGCATTGGCTAGCTGAGCATTTGGAGAATGGGCTTGCTTCCATTCTCTTGCCTTTTCCACCTCACCCTGTATATTGTCATTTCAGATAATTGTCAAATTCCCTTTCAAATACCTGCACTGAAATGGACCCCAACACACGCTTAGATAATATATTCCAGATTTTAACCACTTACTATGTCAAAATGTATTTTTCATATCCATTTTGCCAGTTACTTTAAATCTATCCCTCTTTGTTCTCAATCCTTTTTATAAGTGGGGGTTGAGGAGACTGTGTCTTCTGAGTAGGTTGACTCGATACGCACTGGATGTTAGAATGAGAGATGGTTTTATTGACACATAAAAGATTCTTACGAGACTTTACAGGGTAGATACAGAAAAGTAATTCCCTTTATGGGAGAGTCTTAGGACTTCAAAGCGGTCACAAAAATTTGCCCATTTAAGACAGATGAGGATGAAATTCTTTAGGTGTGATGAATGTTGAAGCTGGATCATTTAAGGGTGAGAGAGTTTTCAAACAGTAAAGGAATCCACGATTATGGGGAAAAGGTGGAAAAGTGGTGTTGAGGGTTATCAAATCAGCCATTGTTTCATTGAATAGCAGAACAGATTTAATTGACTGAATGACCTATTTCTGTTCCTACATCTTATGGTCTTATCATTCACATTTTAAGTTTCTCATCCCAGGAACCATTACTGTAACTTTTTTTGTTGCAGCACACACTCCACTGTTTTCACATCTTTCCTAAAGTAAAGTCTATAAATTATTCAGCATGTCCTGATGTTGTAAGTTATTCAATTTAGTTACAATACTTTTATTTGTGTTTTGAATTCCATCCCTCAACCTTCCCTAACCAATTTCTTTAAGCCCAATTATTCTTTCTAGCTTTTGGTTGCTCCTCCTAACTAATCACTTTTGCATAGCTGCTACTTTCGAGCTTACATCTGTATTGGATCATTTTAGGACATTTTTCTACATGAGTTAGAGAAGTGTAGGTTGTCGGACCTTTTTGAATTGATTGGCCTTGTCATGTATTTCTAGTGCTGTGTTATCATTTCAGATATCATGCCTTTCTTGTGCTTTTCATAATAATGACTGCTATTTGTGTCGTTTTATTTTTTTATTAGCACGTAATATGGGCACTGCTGGCTGGCACAACATTTATTGCCCATGCCTAGTTGTCCTTTAAGGTGATGGTGAGCTGCCTTCTTCAACTATCATAGTCTGTTTGCTGTAGATAGATCCACAATATCATGAGAGGGGAAGTTCTCAGACCTTGACCCAGTGACTTTGAGTCAGATGGCAAGTGACTTGGGAGGGTACTTGTCCTTGTTAATTTCATCTTTGCCATGCTGCAACGTTTTAAATGATTTGGCCAACTTACAGGTCATTCAGTCCATTAACCTCTTGGTACTTATTTGAAATGTGCAAGATATTCCAGTTAATTTCTGCTTTTTTAATTTCAAGTTTCTATCATTTGATTTTTTTTTTAAATCTTTTTCGAGTTTGGTTCAGAATCCTTGAATCAAGTACTTCACGCAATAAAGTGAGATGCAAATTAGAGATTGCTTTTTACTTAATCAAGACTGACTGTGGATCGTGTTCCAGAAAGGTGTTTGTTTCCCTTCCTTTTGAGGATGTTTCCAGTAACAATTATGCAAATTAATTCAGCAACTTAAAGTATGGTTTTGAAACTCTTGGGAGTTACTTGAGTAATTGTTGCTTTTGTGTTTTTATTTCAGTGCTCTGCCCTGACCTTAAATTTAGCCTATACGTCCAATTATGACAGACAATAAACGCCTTGCATACTCCATCATTCAGTTTTTACGTGATCAGCTCCAGTCTGGAGATTTGACTTCAGATGCTCAGGAAAGCTTAGAGGGTAAGTGACAAATATTTTATGATGAAAGGATAGTGAAAATGATAAACTGTAGAGTTAAAGTTGAACACTAACTCGACACCAGAGAAGTGGTTTATGTATTCTTAAAGTTCTTTGTGAGATTGAATGAGATCAGTGAAAGCCCACTCCATTTTGGATTCCTTGATGGTGAAAAATGCATTGTGGGTATCTAGTGCTTCCATACAATGTCTCTCACCAAGAACAGCAGCGAATAATGGAGTCTTTCCTCATAGGGAGTTAGCAAGAAAATAAGCTGATGTGTGCAAGTTTCTCTCCAAGACATGCATCATCTTGATTTGGAACTGTAACCCAGTTACAATTCCTTCAGTGTCAAAAGGACAGTCCGGGAACTCCCTTCCTAACAGCACTGTGAATGACCCTACACTAAAATGGAATGTAGCATGCAAGAGAGAGGCGCATCACTACCTTCTTGAGATTAATTCTGGTTGAGTAGTAAGAGCTGATCTAGCCAGTAACACACACATTCTGTGAATTTTTAAAAAATTAATAACTTTTAAAAAGTTCAAGAATTAAAAAATGAAGGCTAAGCTATTCAATTAATCTGTGATCATATTTTAAATAGTGGTCTGTGATCTTGTTCCCAGTTGCCATCCAGTGTTTGGAGACAGCATTTGGCATCTCCACGGACAACGAGGATCTTGCTGTGTCTCGGACACTCCCAGAGATTTTTGCAGATGCTGTTAAAGAGGTAGGACAGAAAATATACCCACAAGTACACAGCTTTTCCAAATTGATATTTTAATTATATTATTATTGAGTTTTCATTTTTTTAAAAAAAGTTGTTCCCATTCTTTCTGTCAAAGCACGCCTTTAAGAAAGGTGTCTTCTGTCAGGACTCTTTATCACTCACTACATAACGAGGTATCGAAAGACATGGAGCGACTGTTTAAAACATGGAAACAGGAATTGGGGTTAGAAATCCCTTCAGAAATGTGGGAGGACATCTGGGAAAATACCAGAAAGACCTCTATTTGTAATAGAACTCAAGCTGTTCAACTAAAGATACTCCATTGGGCTCATATAGCACCAGAAAGATTGGCAAAATGTAGGGTAGGAACATCCCTAATGTGTCCTAAATGTAAAATAGAAGTGGGCCCTCTCACGCACTGTCTATGGACATGTCACAAGATCTGCAAATACTGGGACAGAGTAGTGAATGCTCTGACAGAAATCTTAGGAACAGAGATTGGATTGGATCCAGTGTCTCTTCTGGGCGTTTCAAATTTGCCCTTCCTGGATGTGCACGGGAGGAAAGTATTCTCCATTCTCTTTCTGTGCAAGAAAAAATATCTTAGTCAATTGGGTAGCTGAGGGCCCTCCAGGACTTTTGAATTGGCACAGGTTAATCATGGAATATATCCCCCTTGACTTCCTCACAAATATAAACTGAATTATTCTATAAAATATGGTAGCCCTTTCTGAACGATATAGACACAGATATTTTGGCCATAAGGTCAAGGGCTTTGTCTAGCTGTGGTAGTGGTTCTGGTTGGTCCAGGGGCCCCAGGGGGAGGAATCCCGTATAAATACGGATTTTATTATGACTTGATGTTAATCCACTTTGAGTATGTACTTAATTATTTAATTATTACATTATTTCTTACTAGTAATGTAAGATATCTTATTTTATGTTTTGGTTGTTTGTAGGATAGATTAGTAGTTAACTGACTTTTTTTTGTGTTTTGTTTTTTAATATATAAATTTAATTGTATATTAGTGTTTATACTTGTTTGTATTACTTTGTAATTTTGTACAAAATGTTAAATTCCCTACTTTAAAAAAAAGAAAGGTGCCTATCCATGTCTGTGCTCTGCACACCTTGGCAGGGGACCTGACCGCTGCTTCCAGATGTATAAGTTGATTCCTCTCTGCACTATAGCATCATCTAAAATGAAAAACTGCGTATTCAACTCTGTGCTCCCTAATGCACTGGCTGAGGAATAAACATGCTGTATGACCAGAAGACTGAGGAGGAGCGGTAGACCACTTAGCTCATTGAATAGTAGAACAGATTCAATGAGACCATGACTGATCTGATAATCTACAACACCTTTTTACTGTCTTTAGCTCATAACCTTTTGAATCCTTCACTGATTGAATATTCCACTTGCCTTTCTCATTATCCACTGAACTGGGATGCTAGCTTTTTGTGATTCGTGCATGACTTCCAAACCCCTGTGGTCTGTCGCTTTCTGCAGGATATTTAACCCCTCTAATCTTCCTGCCAAAGTTCATAACCTCATTTACCTACGTTATGTTTCATCTGCCAAGGCTTTGACCACTTACTTAATCTATCTATACTCAAGGCTGACATCATCACTCCCAAGTCAGTAATATATATGGCAAACAATTGTGGTCCAGCACTGAGCCCGATGGCGCATCATTAGTTACAAGTTGCATTCCTTAAATTTCTGACATTATTTGAACTATGGCTAACTGACAGAAGACAATCTTCTATCCATGCTACTGTCCTATCTTCCATGCTATGGGTTTTCATTGACAATAATTATTTGACACTGGCGGAATCTGACTGAGACTAGTAGATGGGAAAGCACCGAGTTATACT
>NW_025211990.1:0-713 GCF_004010195.1 Chiloscyllium plagiosum
CAAATCCTTCTGCTCCAAGTCTTATTCTTCAGTAACTCACATTGTCTGGTCATTATCACATTGATGTTTGCTGGAGCTTGCTGTGCACAAATTGCCTGTTGATGTTCCTACATTACATGCATTTTGGCTCAGCTTTATCCTTCCACCACTTGTCTTAACCCATTCATTAACCTGTATTTTCTGTCATCCAGTCTTTTATGCACAGCAATTTAGTCAATTTAAACACTGGGAAAACGAAAAGCTCGCCTTTGGAGCCCATCACAAACTGTAGCTCTCCACCAATTTCAACCCATTCCATAATCACTTTAGGGTGTAGGTTTGCTCGCTGAGCTGTAGGTTTGATATCCAGATGTTTCATTACCTGGCTAGGTAACATCATCAGTGGCGATCTCCAAGTGAAGCGAAGCTGTTGTTTCCTGCTTTTTATTTATATATTTGTCCTGGATGGGGTTCCTGGGATTTGTGGTGATGTCATTTCCTGTTCGTTTTCTGAGGGGTTGATAGATGGTATCTAGATCTATGTGTTTGTTTATGGCGTTGTGGTTGGAGTGCCAGGCCTCTAGGAATTCTCTGGCATGTCTTTGCTTAGCCTGTCCCAGGATAGATGTGTGTCAGTCGACTTTCCCAGCTGATCAATGTCCTGCTGCAATTTCTGATAACCCTCCTCACTGTCCACAATACTGTCTATTTTAGTGTCATCTGCAAACTTACTA
>NW_025211990.1:1220-25000 GCF_004010195.1 Chiloscyllium plagiosum
GGTCTTAGTAGTCTGGCTGTCATTTCTGAAACTTCTTTGATGTATGGTAAGGTGGTTAGGGTTTCTGGCTGTGTTTGGTCTGCTTGTCATGGTTTGTTCTTGAGGAATCTGCGGACTGTATTTTTTTGAGTATCCGTTCTTCTTGAATACGTTGTATAGGTGGTTCTCCTCTGTTTTCCGAAGTTTGTCTGTGCTGCAGTGTGTGATGGCTCATTGGAATAGTGTTCTGATACAGCTTCGTTTGTGTGTGTTGGGATGGTTGCTAGTGTAGTTAAGTATTTGGTCAGAGTCTGTCGGTTTTCTGTATATGCAGGTTTGTAGTTCCATAATCGCTGTTCTTGCTCGAACCAAAAACTGTCCATTTCCAATGCTGTAACGTTGCCCATCTCCTCCCTTGCTTTAGCCTACCTGCTGCCAAAACCTTCATTCATTCCTTTGTCAAGCTATCCCAATTAACTTGACTTCCTCTCACACCCTCCAAACAGTTCAGCACATCTAAAGCTATCAACAATCTATCCCACACCAACTACCTCTCACTTAACACTCTGTATTGACGTACAACTGCTCCTAAAACCACAAACCTCAAACTTAAAAGTCCCACAAGTCTGTTTCAACCTTTTAATAGCAAGACCTCCCTACATCTGGAACTTTCTCCAGTTCCATAATTCTCCTGGAACATTACGAACCTCTAGCGATGGTTTCTGTAAATCCAGTACTCCTCCTGAGCTTCCATTGTTAGCCTTATTTTAAACTGCCTCAGACTTGATCTCAGCAATTCTTTTCCTAAACTTCTCTATCTTGTTCTCTTTTAGTCAATTCTTAAAGCCCATTTCTTTGAACAAGCTTTAAAAATCACCTCTTCCAATATCTCTTGTGTCAGCTTGGCAATGCTTTGTGAGGCATTTTTCCTGCATTAAAGACACTGTATGTACACAAACCAGTGTCACCACTGCTGTATAAATTTATAGCTAAAAGAAAACCTTGCCTTTCAGTATGGTATTTTTTGGCCAAGGAGTAGTCAGATTCTTGTACATCTTTCTATTGAGTGATCAGAGAAAAGAGCTTTGACAAAAAAGTTTTAATAATTACCACATTTTTAAATTCACTTGTACAGTCAAGAACGGAGCTTAAGAATGTAACTTATGCAAAGTTATTCGCACAGTTTGGAGGAGCTAGAATATTTTTCTTAGAGAAGATTAAAGGAAGGTATAACAATTGTGAGAACTGTTGGGAGAAGCTATTTTCTCTGGCAAGTGGATCAGTGACGAGATTTAAATTAATTGGCAAAAGAGGAAAATGAGGAAAATGTCTTCACTCAGAGGAATATTAAGATGTGATATTAAGATTAAACTTAGGTGGAATCATATTCCATTGAAACTTTGAAAAGACATTTGGAAATTTACCTGAAAATAATTAATTTACAAGGTTAATGGGGAATGAGCTGGGGTGTGGGGCTAGGTCTTTCAATGGGCCAGCACAGGTACAATGGGCTCAATTGCCTACTCCTGTAATAGAACAAGCCAGAAAAAGACCAATACACTTTAAAAGTAAAGGACTGAAAAATTCTTATGCCATTGAAAGTGTAGCTATAAATATTGATTTACAAAAGAATCACTTACCCAGATTACAGGCTGATCTCCACTGCCAGACTGCTGACTCCAAATGGGCACCTTTGGAGTAATGAAATAAACAGAACAAATTGCAAGTTGGACAAAAACAATTATCCAATTCTTTGATTTGACATGATAATTATGTAACCACGCTATCATGCCAGTAATATGTTGATTAGATCATTTTGGATAATGGTCGCATGGTGATAATGTCACTGAACTAGTAATCCACAGGCCTATGTTAATATCTTTCGAATCGCATCATGGCAGCTGGTGGAATTTACTATCAATAAATAAACTCTGGAAAATAAAGCTTGTGTTGTAACAATGAGCATGAAGAATAGTGTCAATTCTCATTTTTAAAAACTCATCTGGTTCACTGATTAGATTAGATTAGATTAGATAGATTAGATTAGATTACTTACAGTGTGGAAACAGGCCCTTCGGCCCAACAAGTCCACACCGCCCCGCCGAAGCGAAACCCACCCATACCCCTAAATTTACCCCTTACCTAACACTACGGGCAATTTAGTATGGCCAATTCACCTGACCCTGCACATCTTTGGACTGTGGGAGGAAACCGGAGAACCCGGAGGAAACCCACGCAGACACGGGGAGAACGTGCAAATTCCACACAGTCAGTCGCCTGAGGCGGGAATTGAACCCGGGTCTCTGGCGCTGTGAGGCAGCAGTGCTAACCACTGTGCCACCGTGCCGCCCACAAATGTTCTTTAGGAAAGGAAATCTGCCATCTTTCTGGTCCACATGTGACTCCAGATCACAGTAATGTAGTTGCTAAATTTTAACTGTCCTCTAAATTCAGTTCAAGTGCAATTAGAGAAGGGCAACAAATGCTGGTATTATCAGAAAACCCCCACTTTCCATGAAAGAATGAACAGAAGAAACTCATTCAAGGGGCTGCAACACATGCAATTTTTGATTTGATCGATTATTGTCTCATGTACACAGGTACAGTGAAATATTTTGTTTTGCGTGCAGTACAGGCAGATCAAACCATACAAAAGGTTTAGGGTAATAAAAGATGTGTAAGAGTAAGATCTGCTGGAGACAGCTTGCAAAATGTTGCCATGGTCCAGCGCCATTCTGGAAGATGCTCCAATAATCTTATTTCATGGCTGATTATGAATCTCTCCCACTTTTACTGCCTGCCACTGGCATGTCATAGAGTCATAGTCATAAAGATGTACAGCATGGAAACAGACCCTTTGGTCCAAATCGTCCATGCTGACTAGATATCCCAACCCAATCTAGTCCCATCTGCCAGCACCTGGCCCATATCCCTCCAAACCCTTCCTATTCATATACCCATCAAGATGCCTTTTAAATGTTGCAATTGTATTAGCCTCCATCACTTCCTCTGGCAGCTCATTACTTACAAGTGCTACCCTCTGTGTGAAAAGGTTGCCCCTTAGGTCTCTTTTATATCTTTCCCCTCTCACCCTAAATCTATGTCCTCTAGTTCTGGACTCCCGCACCCAGGGAAAAGACTTTGTCTATTTATCCTATCCATGCTCCTCATGATTTTATAAACCTCCATAAGGTTACCCCTCAGCCTCCGACGCTCCAGGGAGAACAGCCCCAGCCTGTTCAGTCTCTCCTGAAAGCTCAAATCCTCCAACCCTGGCAACATCTTTGTAAGTCTTTTCTGAACCCTTTCAAGTTTCACAACATCCTTCCAATAGGAAGGAGACCAGAATTGCATGCAATATTCCAAAAGTAGCCTAATCAATGTTTTGTACAGCCGCAACATGACCTCCCAACTCCAGTACTCAATACTTCCAAGGTCTCTTTGTTCAGCAACACTCCCCAGGACCTTACCATTGTGTATAAGTCCAGCTAAGATTTGCTTTCCCAAAATGCAGCACCTCGTATTTAACTAAATTAAACTCCATCTGCCACTTCTCAGCCCATTGGCCCATCTGGTCAAGATCCCATTGTAATCTGAGGTAACCTTCTTCGCTGTCCACTATACCTCCAAT
Organism: Chiloscyllium plagiosum; assembly: GCF_004010195.1. Taxonomy (NCBI): domain Eukaryota; kingdom Metazoa; phylum Chordata; class Chondrichthyes; order Orectolobiformes; family Hemiscylliidae; genus Chiloscyllium; species Chiloscyllium plagiosum. The sequence goes on from NW_025211990.1 coordinate 4,831, forward strand.
TTTGGTGTCATCTGCAAACTTACTAACTATACCTCTTATGCTCACATCCAAATCATTTATATAAATGACGAAAAGTAGTGGACCCAGCGCTGATCCTTGTGGCACTCCACTAGTCACAGGCCTCCAGTCTGAAAAACAACCCTCTGTTTTCTACCTTTGAGCCAGGTCTATATCCAAAAGGAAAGTTATCTCTGTATTCCATGAGATCTAACTTTGCTCCCACGGGGAACCTTGTCAAATGCCTTACTGAAGTCCATATAGATCACATCTGAAACTGACAACCGGAAGCGGCAGGGACAGGCCACTATAAATGCCGGAGGAAACACCACAGAAGCGCTTCACAGGAGGCTCCCAAGCACTGAGGATGTCGCCTAGACAGGCGATGAAACGTTTGCAACAAAAACTTCCAGCTCGGCGAACAGAACCACAGCAACGAGCACCCGAGCTACAAATCTTCTCACAAACTTTGAAGATCACATCTACCGCTCTGCCCTCACCAATCCTCTGTGTTACTTCTTCAAAAAACTCAATCAAGTTTGTGAGACATGATTTCCCATGCACAAAGTCATGCTGATGTCCCTAATCAGCCCTTGCCTTTCCAAATACATGTACATCCTGTCCCTAAGCATTCCCTCCAACAACTTGCTCACCATCAATGTCAGGCTCAATGGTTTATAGTTCCCTGGCTTGTCCTTACACCTTTCTTAAAAAGTGGTACGATGTTAGCCAATCTCCAGTCTTCCAGCACCACACCTGTGACTATTGATGATACAAATATCTCAGCAAGGGACCCAGCAATTACTTCTCTAGCTTCCCACAGAGTTCTAGGGTACACCTGATCAGGTCCTGGGGATTTATCCACTTTTATGTGTTTCAAGACATCCAGCACTTCCTCCTCTGTAATATGGACATTTTTCAAGATGTCACCATCTATTTCCCTACATTCTATATCTTCCATGTCCTTTTCCAAGGAAACAATGATGCAAAATACTTGTTTAATATCTTCCCCATCTCCTGTGACTCCACACAAAGGCTGCATTGCAGATTTTTGAAGGGCCCATTCTCTCCCTAGTTACCCTTAATGTATTTGTAAAAACCCTTTGAATTCTCCTTAACTCTATTTGCCAAAGCTATCTCATGTCCCCTTTTTGTCCTCCTGATTTCCCTCTTAAATGTACTTCTACTGCCTTTGTACTCTAAGGATTCACTCGATCTATCCTGTCGAGACCAGACATATGCTTCCCTCTTTTTCTTAACCAAACCCTCAATTTCTTTAGTCATCCAGCATTCGCTATACCTACCAGCCTTTCCCTTCCCCCTAACAGGAATATACTGTCTCTGGACTCTTGTTATCTCATTTCTGAAGGCTTCCCATTTTCCAGCCATCTCTTTACCTGTGAACATCTGCCCCCAGTCAGATTTTGCCTAATACCATCAAAATTAGCCTTCCTTCAATTTAGAACTTCAATTTTAGATCTGGTCTATCCTTTTCCATCGCTATTTTAAAACTGATGGTCGCTGTCCCCAAAGTGCTCCCTCACTGACACCTCAGTCACCTGCCCTGCCTCATTTCCCAAGAGTAGGTAAAGATTTGCACCTTCTCTCTTCGGTACATCCACATATTGAATCAGAAAATTTTCTTGTACACACTTAACAAATTCCTCTCCATCTAAACCCTTAACAGTATGGCAGTCCCAGTCTATGTTTGGAAAATTAAAATCCCCTACCATAGCTACCCTATAATTCTTACAGATAACTGAGATCCCCTTACAAATTTGTTTCTCAATTTCCCTCTATTAGGGGGTCCATAATACAATCCAGTGTTAGAAGGAATTGCAGGTTGGTACTCAGATTATAAATGTGCATTCCTTGGCCACCAGGCCCTGTGGATGGATGGGTGCTCAGAATTTTTAAGTCAGAGGCAGCGACACGACCCACTGCACAAGACCTCCTCCTTTCCTGCTTGTATATTTTCACTAATCTGATTGAGAGGGGAGTTAAAATGGGATCCCTCTGCTGGTTTAGTGGGGAACTGCAGTGTAATGTGAGATTACGTCTTTCAGAGCACGCTTATCTCAGACTCGTCCATTTCCAAACAATGAAGTTTAACAATGAAGTGTTTTGTATTTAAATTAAGTTGGTTATTTTGGGCACTTGATCCTTTTAATGTGCTGAATAAGCAGAGAGTTCACTGAATGTGTCATGTACAAGTTTGTAGATGTAAGAGTACAGGTGGCTGTTCAGGTCATTGTATCTCTTTGAAACAGCAATTCAATTCGTCTCACACCCACTGCCTTTCCTCCATAGCCCTGCAAACATTTACCATTCAAGATTTTAGCCAATTACCTTTTGAAAATTTTCACTGAATCTACTTTTTACATCTGCAGCAGGTGGCTCAGTGGTTAGCACTGCTGCCTCATAGCACCAGGAACCTGGGTTCAATTCCTGCCTCAGGTGTGTGGAATTTGCATATTATCCCAGTGTCTGTGTGGGTTTCCTCCCACAATCCAAAGATGTGCAGGTTAGTTGAATTGGCCATGATAAATTGCCCATAGTGAAAGGTGCATCAGTCAGAAGGAAATGGGTCTGGGTTGGTTACTTTCGGAGGGTTGGTGTGGACTTGTTGGGCTGAATGGCCTGTTTCCACACTGTAGATAGTCTAATTTTCATGCAGTGCATTCCAGATCACAACAACTTGCTGCAAAAATTGTCAATTATATTAAACTTTTCTCTTGTTATTTACCCTCCTGCCAGTGAAACATTTCTCCTCATTCATGTTACCAAAACTCTTGCTATTTATTAACCCTTCTGTTCACTTTCACTGAGCTTTTTCTGCTCTAAGTAGAACAATGGTGTTTCTCTAGTCACTCTATGTCAGTGAAGCTCTTATCCTGTGACAGAAATCCAATAAATTTTCACTGCCCCATCTCTAATATCTTTCCATCCTTCCTGAAGGTGGGTTTCAGAATCAGGCAGACAAATATTCCAGCTGGGACCTAACTAATCATTTGTAGACTTTTGCATAACTTCCTTGTTCTTGTATTTTATTGTATGTAAAAAAAAAAGATCCAGGATAAATAGCAGCAACTTGTGTTCGTGTAGTCGATTTACTGTAACAAAATGCCTCAAAGCACTTCATGGGATCATTTTAAAATAAAAACAAAATCGACACCAAATCACACAAAACTAGAGGCTATGTCAAACACTGGTTCCAATTGTCCTTGCTGCTGAGTAGAAACCAATTCATAGCTGTTCTGTCCCCTCGTGATGGAAAAGTTTACAAGAAATACAGGCAGGAATAGACCATTTGGGTCTTTGAACGTGCTTCACCATCACCATAATCAGATTATGATCATAATCAATGTTCTACTTCAACTGCACTTTCCTGCAGTGGTCCCAAACCTCTTTAAAAATCTATCTTTCTCCATCTCTCTGTACTCATTGACTGATAATTTCCACATCTCTAAAGTAGAAAGTTTCAAAGATTCACAACCCTTTGGATAAGAAAATGCCTCCTTATCTCAGATTGAAATGGCCAACTCCATATCCTGAGACTTATCCTCATTCTTGATTCTACAGCTATGAGAAAACAGCTTTTCTGAACCCACTGTGCTAAACTCACAGAATTTTATGCATTTCAATGAGATAACCTCTCAGTCTTCAAAACTTCTGATAATACAGGCCCATTCTATTCAATGTTTCCTCAAAGAATTGACTCTTCATTCCAGGAATGAATCTGTTCAGCTTCTCCATACCAACTCTGGGGCAAATATATTCTTCCTTCAGTATAGAAACCAAACTATACATAGCGCACCTAGTGTGATCTTACGAAGTACTACATAATTACAGCAAGACTTCTCTACCCTTCTACTCTAACCTGCATGCTATAAAGGCAAACATTCAATTTGCCTTCCTGCTAGCTTGCTGTAATTACATGTTAACTTTTTGCAATTTGTTTACAGACTTCTTTCCATGTACTCCTCACCACAAAGTTTCCCTAATCTATAAATGTCTACTTCAACTTTAAAACATGAATCTACTTTTCTCACCCAAGCGGATGATTTCAAATTTTACCATACAATACTCTGATGGATGTGTGCAGATTTTTCTCATTGTGCTGGTTAATTTTACAAGATAACAAAAATGAATTTACCTCAAGAATTATTGCTATTTTAACAAAATGTTCAGCTTACAATATTTGTTCTGATTATGATTTCAATTATTCAGTTTTTTGAAGCACCCAGTTAGGTATCAACCTTGATTAAAGTGGACAGCATTTTTATCTTGGCAGTCAGGATGGTGCGTGTTCAAGTTCTACAGCATTGACCGAAGCACAAAATCTGGAAGGAGAGCACTGCTTTTTTGTGAATAATTTATTCTTATGCATGCAATTTGATTAACTCCGGCTGATAATTGAGCTAATGCAGGGAAAATTGGGGTAAATAACACTGTTCCCACTGGTGGAAGGAGTGAGAACAACAGGACACAGATTTAAAGTAATTAAGAAAAGCAACAATTCAAACATGAGAAGAAACGCTGTTACAGATCGAGTGGTTAAGATCTGGAATGTGCTGCCTGACAGCTTGGTGGAAGCAGGATCAAGTGAGCTTCTCAAGAGGAAATCGGATTATTATCTGAAAAGGAAGAGTGTGCAAGTACAAGGTGAAGGTAGGTGAGCAGCATGAAATGTACTGTTTAACCAGACAGTGAGTGCAGACATGTTGGGCTAAAAGATGTCCTTTGGTGCGGCAACAGTTCTGTGTTTCTATGATACAGGCAAAAGAGAAATTTGGTGAAACTCTTGCACCTTGGACTGAGAAAATGTACACTCATTTGCGGACTGCACTTACCATCTTTTGGTCGTTTGATATGAAAACAGTATACCATTCTTCCAGAGGATGTTGTCTTCTGTTCTTTATGTATTCACAAAGTTTCCATATATTTTCTTCACTAAGGAAGTATTTTAATATAAATGTTAACATTCGTTGCAAAAATATTTTATTCTAAATCAAATGCTACAATTTGAAATATTCTGGGCACCAATCAGGAAAGACTTATGTATGATGTGAGGTGGGGTTGGAAAAGTCAGGACTGTCTCTCCAGAACAGAGAAAATTAAGAGATGACTAAATGCAAATTTAATACTGCAGATAAGGCACTGGAAATTTTGTAGCAAGTTACTCACTTTCTAGCTACTCAAAGCCTGTCCACCATCTACATGGCACATCAGGAAACACTCACCATTTACTTGGCTTGGTGCAGCTCCAACAATGCTCAAGAAGCTTGACACCACCCACAACAAAGCAGCCCACTTGATTAGTATCACATCCATTACACTTAAAGTTACTTTTCTTCACCCCTGATGCACAGTAGCAGTGTGTACCACCTACAAATGCACTACAACAAATCACCAAGCTCTTTTGACAGCACCTTCCAACCTCTCCCATCTGGAAGGATAAAGGCAGCAGATGCTTGGGAATACTACCACCTGCAAGTGCTAATCCAAGCCACTTACCTTCCTGACATGAAACCATAGCACTGTTTCCTCAATGTTGCTGAATGAAAATACTGGAACTTCAGTACTATGGGTGTACCCACAAAACAAGCGATGCAGCGGTTCAACAACATGGCACACCTTCACATTCTTAACAGGAAATTAAGGATGGACAACAAATACTGGCCTAGCCAGCTGTCCCCATGAACAATTTAAAAGTGGAATCTAAGATGATGAGGTTTTGAGAGGATCAATAAAAAATGTAATTGCTTCTGAGAAATGAGTCATTAGCCAGAGTTTATAGATTTAAACTTATTGGTTAATGAGGCGGGGGAGGCATGAAGGGAAATATTTCTACTCTGAGAGCTGTCAGAATCTGTAATACTCACCACAGAAAAGGTAGTAGAAGCTGAGTTCAAAAATAATTTTTAATAGGATTTGGACAGGTACGCAAGGATGAGGAATTTACAGGGTTACAGACAAAAAAAAACTAGGCTGGAGCACCAAGCAGAATACTTTTTGAAAGAGCAAGCACAGACAATGACAAGCTGAACAGCCTCCTTCAGTTCTGTAATATTCTACAAATCATAAGTACAAAGTAGGTTTTGCTTTCTCTTTGTTTTTTGAAAGCTGTTCTCATGGCTGGGCTCAGACTGTGGAAGTACTGGTGCTATTTTGGTGCCTCATTTTTCTGGTCATTGTGTGAAGGTAGAAGATGCTAGCAGCCTACTCTGGACCCAAGGGTCACATCAGAGGTGAGTCTGGACCTGTCTTTTCCACATGAAAATGAAATATACTGCCTTGGAAAGGAGACTCTAAAGAAAATAAATACAAGTCAACTACAAAATGGAATTTACAATCTACTAGAATAATGCTAAAATATTTTCAATCATAATTTAACTACTAACAACGTAACAAATATAGCTTGCTCAGTGCTGATTACACTTTAGTTAAAGGCCAGATTGACTGTAAACAACTTTTTAGTCCTAAAAGTAAATTATAAATAATCCTTCAAAAGAAAAAGTACACTTATCCAATTATATTGCATATTCCTAATTTCAGCTCAGAACATTTGAACAGGAGGACCTAAACTGCCATAGCAGCAAGAACAAAATCATGTGAAAATCCTCCATGCTTGGTTGGAGAGAAACCCTATCAGGGAAGGCAGGTGCAGACAAATACAGAGATAGAAGCTTGGCTGTCTGGCAGAAAGCAGAGTGGGGATAAAAGGGTCCTTCTCAGAATGGCAGCTGGTAACAAGTGATGTTCCACAAGGCTCAGTGTTGGGACATCTTTTCACTTTATACATGAGTGATCTAGATGAAGGAAATGAGGGCTTTTTGGCTAAGTTTGCAGACAATACAAAAGATAGGGAGAGGCACAGGTAACATTGAGTAGGCAGGGAGACTGCAGAAGGATTTGGATAGATTAGGAGAGTGGGCAAAGAAGTGGCAGATGAAGTACAACGTGGGAAAGCTGAAGTCAGGAACTTTGATAGGAAGAATAGAGGTGTGAACTATTTTCTAAATGATGAAAAAATTCAAAAGTCTGAAGTGCAAAGAGACTTGGAAGTTCTAGTCCAGGATTCTCTCAATGTAAACCTGCACGTTGAGTCAATAGTTAGGAAGGCAGATGCAATTATGGCATTTATTTTGAAACAACTTGAATCTAAAAGCAGGGATGTACTTCTGAATCTCTACAAGGTTCTGATCAGACCACATTTGGAGTATTGTGCGCAGTTTTCAGCCACATATCTCTGCGAGGATGTACTGGCCCGGGAGCACGTCAGAGGAGATTCATTAGAATGGTCCCAGAAATGAAAAGCTTAACATATGAGAAATGTTTGAGGACTCTGAGCTTATACTTGGAGTTTAGAAGAAGGAGTGGGTATCTAATTGAAACATACAGAATACTGAAAGGCCTGGACAGAGTAGATGTTACAAGATGTTTCCATTGGTAGGAGAGACTAGGACCTGAGGGCATAGCCTTAGAGATAAAGACCTTTTAGAATGGAGATAAGGAGAAACTACTTCAGGCAGACAGTGGTGAATCTATGGAATTCATTGGCACAGCAGGCTGTAAAGATCAGGCCATTGAGTACATTTAAGACTGAGATAGATAGGGTCTTGAGTATGAAGGGGATCAAAGGTTATGGGGAGAAAGCGGGAGAATGGGAATAAGAAACTTATCAGCCATGATTGAATGGTGGAGCAGACTTGATGGGCTGAATGGCCTAATTTCTGCTCCTATGACGTATGGCCTTAAATCTTACAACAACAAAATGTAGTTACATATTACCTTCACAGAATAAAATAATTTAAGGTGTGATTATCAAGTAAAATTTGAAATTGACCACCCAGTTAAAAAAAATCGAACATGTCACTGAAGACATGATCATAGAGGGAGAGAAGCACATCGGTTTTGGGGGGAGATACCAGAACATAGGGTCCAAACAGCTGACCTCCCCCCAAAAAGGAGAAATAAATCAAAAGCTGTCAAGGATTGGTTGGAGGTCAAGATTAGTGTGGTGCTGGAAAAGCACAGCCGGTCAGGCAGCATCCCAGGAGCAGGAAAATCGACGTATTTGCTTTTGCTTTCGGCTTTTGCTCGAAACGTCGATTTTCCTGCTCCTCAGATGCTGCCTGACCGGCTGTGCTTTTCCAGCACCACTCGAATCTCGACTCTAATCTCCAGCATCTGCAGTACCCACTTCTGCGTGATTGGTTGGAGGTAACATTTCAGGGATATTACAGGCAGGAGTCCATTCAGCTCGGCCGGCAATTTTGTACAAAAAAAACCTGATCGATCCCACTTCCTCCTTCTCTCATAGCGTTGAAAATTTTCCTTTCAAATGTTGGTCCAATGCCTAACTGAAAGTCATATCGGTTTCCTCTGCTCTCTCAGGCAGTTGACCTCAGATCACAACAAATTTTGCTCTTAAAAAATACACTGATAACATAACTTATGTTTAATTTCAAAGAAAATGCAGCACAACTTGTGGGACCTACACCCACATTGAATAACTGAAACTATTTTTCCACAGTGACATTTGACAGGCCTGCTTACCAATAACAGCTGGTGTAAACACAATCTTCCTTTAGAATGGCTGGGATCTGGCTCTTACCTCCTGGGTCTAACCTCCCAGGGTTAGGGTTTGGGCTACTCATAACAACTTCGCAACAACAACAAATGAAATTTAGAAGCTAAACTGCAGGACACCTAAATATTCATTCGATATACTAAACAGCGAATTCATTCAAACCAATCTAGCTCAAGGTAAGAATCAACGTGATTACAGCCGTAGGAACTATTCACCGGGGGTTAGGATTAAAGCAGGAAGCCGGAGTGGAATAGCAGGTGCACATCGAAAGACCGCTCCGCCTACCCAATGACGTAGCATCGGAACGCTTGCTGCGCGCGCAGCTTTCGTTACTTGCATGAAGCCGGTTGATGTCTGCAGACGTAAAGTTGTTGTTTTCGAGTTAAAGTCTGTCAGACTTGCAAAACAGTATTTGTATTCGTTCCTCTGCAGTATTAACCAAACGTGCACTTTTATCAATTAGCAATATGAATTGCCGTAGGTTGTTATGGGGTCAAGGGTTTGGATTTATTCACGTTTTCCCTCAGTTGCTGTAGTTAATTCTGTGGATGTAGTGGTGATGTGTCTACCTCTGGATTGAAAGGTCAGGCTCAAGTCATACTTCAAGATGTGATGTTCATGGAAATGTGCAAGCAGATTCATAATTTAAATGTGGGTTCGTGGTGCAGTAGTAGTGTGCTTGAAAAGTGTCACAAGGTTGCGTGTTCAAACCACGACATTCAGAAATTTTGAGAACATAAGGGATTAGGGGTCTTGTTTTGTAGTGGCCCTTCCTTTGGGCCCAGATGTGTGCTTTAATGATCGGCAGATATGTTGATTTAAAAATTATTTGTCTTATTGATGCCTGGAAATTTACAGTTGGAGATTAGTTTCTGAATGAGGACTATTTAAGAAACAATTGGACCCCAAGCAGTGATTCCTAAGATACTGAAACCAAAGGAGAAAGTAGAGCCAAATAAAAAGGAGGACCATTGAATAAACATGGGTATTTAAGAAAACTGGCAAGTTTGTTGACAAATGTGAGGTTGAATGAAAAGGAGGAACTAAGATTATTTGGTAAAACAATGGAATACTTTAAATTATTTTATTCCGTCATGGGATGTGGGTATCAGGGCTAAGGCTTGCATTTGTTGCCTATCCCAGGTGCCTTTAAAATAGGCCATTCCAGAGGACCTGTGTAGTCACATGTGGGTAACTCGGTTAGGGTACCAAATTTCCTTCCCTAAAGAATATGAAGATTTTTTTCAAACAATGATAGTTGACATGATAACTATTATTGAAACTAGCTTTAAATTCCCGATGTATTCATGAAATGAATTGAGTGAAATTTAAAGTTATGTTTCCAGTGCATTAAAACGGTTTCTGGAGTAGTAATGATATTACCACTACACCAGTCACCCCTGAGCATATTGTAATCTCAGGATATCCCAAAATACTTAGTATTATGGTGGCTTCATGTGTAATAAATTTTGCAGACTTGAATTGGAAGAATTCTGAATATGTGTATTTTTTTAAGAGTTCAATGAAAGAAGAGCAGTGGAACTTTTTTAATAAAAACAATCATTGGAAATCAGAGTTGAGAATGTGATGCTGGAAAAGCACAGCAGGTCAGGCAGCATCCGAGGAGCAGGAGAATCGACATTTCGGATAGATGGGACCCTTATATGATGCCTCCTCTGAAAATAGTACCTCCACAGTACTGCACCGGTTAATTTAGATTATATGTTAATTATCTTACAGTGGGACTGAGTTAGACAGGATGAAAAACTAATTACAGCAAACTTTTTATTAACCGGCATTTATGGGACCAGGAGTGTGCTAGTTGATTAAATATAACGGTTGATCAACAGGTCCACTTAATCAATGTAAAAACACACTAAATTATAGAAATGTAATGCAGGGAGTATACATATATACTTTATTTGCAGCATAAATCATTTAAATAATAATGCAATTTTGTATTAAATAAAACTTATCGGCAGAGAGTCCTCTCACTTATACCTTCAACTGTCTAAGACAGTAAACTTCCTATATTTGTGGCATGCAATTTGTGGCGGTTTATTGAGAGTCCTGGTTCATAAGGGGCTGGTTAAAACAAAGTTTGCTGTAATATAATGGCTATTGGAAAAAAAAATGCACCATCCTGATTATAGTGAAAAAGGGCAGTCAAAAACTTTGGCGGTAGGAATTGATCTTGGTCAATTCCTTAAAAATTGCACAGCTTTGGGTATCCAGTAGCACTAAATTATACAACACAGGCAGTTATTCAACTCATCCTGCTATTGCAATCCCTTTGAAGGAGCTATCCAAATGATTCTCATTAAGCTCTTCCCCACAGCTCTGCAAATTTCTCTTCCAAGTATTATCCAATTCCTTGTCAAATTAGCTATTGAATTCTACCATTACACACCTATTCCACCTTTGCAGGAAAATAAAAAATTCATTAAAAGAGCAGTTCTTGATTTGTGTGAAATTGCATCTACAGTGTATCTTTTTAAAATTATAAACTTATAAAGAAAGTATGAATAGGCTGGGACATTTTTCACAGGAACATAAGTATATAATATAACATGGGGTATAGATAGAGTCGATGATAGTTGTATTTTCCCTTGAATGGGGAATTTCAAGACAAGGGAGCACATCTTTAAGGTTAGAAGAGAGAGATTTAAAAAAGACTTGGGGCAAATCTTTTTACACAGAGCGTGTTTGTGTGTGGAATGAATTCCTGAGGATGTAGTCGATATGGGTAAAATTGTAACATTTAAAAGGCATTTGATAAGTACATGAATAGGAAAGGTTTGAAGGGATTTGAGTTAGGAATAGGGAGGTGGGACTAGTTTAGTTTGGGATTATGTTCAGGCATGGACTGGTTGGACCGAAGGGTTTGTTTCTGTGCTGTACCATTTTATAATGCTATTTATGGAAATGTGGTGATCCCTGACAAGAACAGTATTTATTGTCCCTCTCAAATGCCCTTGAGAATCTGATAGTAAACTGCCTTCTTGATGACTGAGTGGCATGGAAGCTGTTTCAGAATCCACTTAAAAGTCAACCATATCACTATGGATCTGGAGTCACATGTAGCCCAGGCAGGCAATGATAGCAGATTTCCTTTGAAGGACAAAGTAAAATAGATTTTTAAAAAATCTATCAAATAGTTCCAAGGTCACCATTATTCAGACAGTTTTTTTCTGCATTAAAGTATTTTATTTAATATTTATTTAGAGGGCCATCATGTCCCTACACCTGGACAGAGAGGCTTGGATTCAAGACCCACCTGCTCCAAAGATGTGTAATAACATGTTGATTAGAAAACTGTGACAATAAAATTTGTGTATTTTGCCCTTGTTTTGAAAAGAGGTTTTGAGCCAAAAGATGGCAAACTGTCTCTTCCAAGCTAATAAAGTATATAGCTTGTGAGGATTAAGGTTTTCCAAAATGTTGGAACAATAGAAGCAGCATGAATGGATGGAGTCAGGCTTCCACAGAACTACAATAGGATACTTTACATTGTCTCTGAACATGCAAACATTCAGTCCATTTAGATCAGTTTCTTCCACCTGCATCTCCCTTCGTTAAAGTCATGACAATATGTCAGCAATTACATTCTCTCATCCTTCCGCATATATAATTTTTAAATTAAATGGCTGTAACAACAAATTCCATGTAGACGGTCTAGTATTTTATCTTTAAATTTTTCCAAAAATGTTAAGCATTTATGATCATTATGTACAATTGTCTGAGCCACATTACTGGAAATATAAATGTTGAAATGTTGCAACATCAAACTTCTCAATTGTGGAATATTTCTAAGAAGGATGTAGAATCTTTCTCATTTCATTTGAGAAAGTAGAGAAACAAATGAAATGGCTGATGACCATGCAGGTATTGTTGATGCAAACAAAATGGGTAGTTGAAATAATTCCATGAAAGCTGATATCCTGTCACCAAGACACCCTTTATTTACACATTCTGGAGTAGAGTGGTGCTGGGAAAGCACAGCAGTTCAAGCAGCATCCGAGGAGCAGGAAAATCGACGTTTCGGGCAAAAGCCCTTCATCAGGAATACAGGCAGAGTGCCTGAAGGGTGGAGAGGAAACTGATGAAGTCCACATTGATGCCCTGGGGTTGAAGTGTTCTGAGGCGGAAGATGAGGCAGTCTTCCTCCAGGCGTTGGCTGGTGAGGGAGCGGCGGTGAAGGAGGCCCAGGACCTTCATATCCTCGGCTGAGTGGGAGGGGGAGTTGAAATGTTGGGTCACAGAGCGGTGTGGTTTATTGGTGCAGGTGTCCCAGAGATGTTCCCTAAAGCGCTCTGCTAGGAAACGCCCAGTCTCCCCAATGTAGAGGAGACTGCATCGGGAGCAACGGACACAATAAATGATATTGGTGGATGTGCAGGTAAAACTTTGATGGATGTGGAAGGCTCCTTTAGGGCCTTGGATGGAGGAGAGGGAGGAGGTGTGGGCGCAGGTTTTGCAATTCCTGCAGTGGCAGGGGAAGGTGCCAGGACGGGAGGGTAGGTTGTTGGGGGGAGTGGACCTGACCAGGTAGTCACAGAGGGAACGGTCTTTGTAGAAGGCGGAAAGGGGTGGGAGGGAAATATATCCCTGGTGGTGGGGTCCGTTTGGAGGTGGCGGAAATGTTGGCGGATGATTTGTTTTTTGCGAAGGTTGGTAGGTGGAAGGTGAGCACCAGGGAGGGTTATGTCCTTGTTACGGTTGGAGGGGTAGGGTCTGAGGGCGGAGGTGTGGGATGTGGACGAGATGCGTTGGAGGGCATCTTTAACCACATGGGAAGGGAAATTGCAGTCTCTAAAAAAGGAGGCCATCTGGCGCGTTCTGTGGTGGAACTGGTCCTCCTGGGAGCAGATACGGTGGAGGTGAAGGAATTGGGAATACGGGATGGCATTTTTGCTGGAGGTAGGGTGGGAAGAGGTGTAATCCAGGTAGCTGTGGGAGTCGGTGGGTTTGTAAAAAATGTCGGTGTCAAGTCGGTCGTCATTAATGGAGATGGAGAGGTCCAGGAAGGGGAGGGAGGTGTCAGAGATGGTCCAGGTAAATTTAAGGTCAGGGTGGAATGTGTTGGTGAACCACATTAACAACACCATCCCACCACCATCTCTTGCTTAATTCTAGCCTTGTCTACCAGTTGCCATTGCCTGGATATCCTGGAATGGATTGACATCCCTGGCACTGGTGCCATCTTTAAAAAGCTATGTGCACCCAGACCTGTATCGTCAGTACACACCCACTCTGTACCCTTCCTGATGTTTGCTCTGGATGTGATTTGCCCTGATTTGGTTACAGGGAGCTGGAGAACCTGGCTGATGGAGTAGTCCACTACATCCAGGCCTGGCAGTGGACACCTTGGCACTAGATCATGTCATTTGGATGAATACACGAATAGGAAAGTTTTGGAGGGAGTTGGGCCGGGATCAGGCAGGTGGGACTAGTTTGGTTTGGGATTGTATTCTGTATGGACTAGTTGGACCAAAGAATCTGTTTCCATGCTGTATGACTCAATCAGCCTGGTCAGTGATTGGCGTCTGGCTTCAGCGGTGCAGAGGTCAGTGCACCAGACTACCACTGCGCCCCCTTTATCTGCTGGCTTGATGGTGATGTCGGAATTGGAGCAGATGGAGTAGAGGGCTGCGCGTTGTGAGGGTGAGATATTGGAGTGGGGGAGGGGGGGTAGACAGGTTGAGGCGGTTAATGTCTCGGGGGCAGTGGGAAATGAAGAGGTCGAGGACGGGTTCTCGGCAGCCTTATCAAACGCCTTACTAAAGTCCATATGTATGACATCAACAGCCCTTCCTTCATCTATCAACTTGGTCACTTCCTCAAAGAACTCTATTAAGTTGGTAAGGCATGATCTCTCCCGAACAAAAGTATGTTTTTCTAAATATAAATAGATCTTATCCCTCAGTACCTTCTCCAGCAACTTTCCCACCACAGATCTGTAGTTACTGATCTATCCCAGGTTGCTGATGGACACGAGAGAGGAAATAACTGGGGCTCTAACAGATATCTTTGTGGCATCCTTAAACACAGGTAAGGTGCCGGACGACTGGAAGGTTGCTCATGTTGTCCCCCTGTACAAGAAAGTTAGTAGGGATATTCCAGGTAACTACAGAGGAAGTGACCAAGTTGATAGATGAAGGAAGGGCTGTTGATGTCATACACATGGACTTTAGTAAGGCGTTTGATAAGGTTCCCCATGGTAAACTAATAGAGAAAGTGAAGTCATCTGGTGTGCAGTGTGTTCTCGGTAGGTGGATAAAGAACTGGTTGAGTAACAGGAGCTAGAGAGTAGTAGTTGAAGGGAGTTTCTCAAAATGGAGAAGGGTGACCAGTGGTCTTCCACAGGGATCAGTGTTGGGGCCACTGTTGTTTGTGATATACATAAATGATCTGGAAGAGGGCACTGTTGGTATGATCAGCAAGTTTGCAGATGACACGAAGATTGATGGAGTAGCAGAAAGCATAAGGGACTGCCAAAGAATACAGGAGAATATAGATAGACTGGAGAATTGGGCGGAAAAGTGGCAGATGGAGGTGATGCATTTAGCCAATTCTAATTCTGGAGTGAATTATACAATGAACGGAAGAGTCTTGGGAAAAGTCGATGAGCAGAGAAATCTGGGAATGCTGGTCCATTGTACCCTGAAGGTTGCTGCACAGGTGAATAGAGTGGTCAAGAAGGCAAATGGTATGCTTGCCTTCATTGGACGGGGTATTGAGTATAAGAGCTGGCAGGTCATGTTAAAATTGCACAAGACATTGGTTCAGCTGCATTTAGAATACTGTGTACAGTTATGGTCGTCACATTACTAAAAGGATGTGGATGCTTTGGAGAGGGTGCAGAGAAGGTTTACTAGGATGTGGCTGGTATGGAAGGTGCTAGCTTGGAAGAGAGGTTGAGTAGGGGCACCTGATTGAGGTTTCCAAAATCATGAAAGATATAGACAGGGTAGATGGAGATAAGCTTTTTTCCAGGGTGAAGGATTTCAATAAGGAGAGGTCACGCTTTCAAGGTGAGAGGTGAAAAGTTTAAGGAGGATACACGCAGCGAGTACTTTATACAGAGGGTGGTGGGTGTCTGGAACACTTTGCCAGCAGAGGTAGTAGAGGTAGGTATGGTAGATTCATTTAAGATGCGTCTGGACAGATGCATGAGTAGGTGGGGAGTAGAGGGATACAGGTGCTTAGGAATTGGGCGACAGGTTTAGACAGTAGATTTGGATTGGCTCAGGCTTGGAGGGCCGAAGGGCCTGTTCCTGAGCTGTAAGTTTTCTTTGTTCTTTTCTTTATTCTATGCTAACATCCCATAAACACACCCATGGCAAAAGCAAATTCTCACATGCAATTCTAGTAGCCTGAAGAGAATCCCTGCTTTTACCGTAACAGAGAGTGGAATAAGAGCTTTCACATCCAGCTTCAAGACCCTATCAATTGCGGAAAACTAAAACTAAAAATCCTGGATCTGTGGGAGTTTGACTCCACACATTCAGGCTGCTGCTCTTGTTCCAACTTTTAAAAAAAATCCCCAAGACCTCACATGCTGTTTACTTTAATGACTTTGACTGGATTCTCGGTACATCTCTCTCAACCTTTCTTCATTTAAAAAAAGGACAAAATACATCTCTTAAAAGCATAGTATTGTAACTCCCTCAGAAAAAAAATGCTGGATTTCTTTCTGCTGCCAAATTGCATATGAGACAATCGATTTTACTGAATTTGTCTTTGCCAAGGGGCTTAAGGAATTTTACAATATTGGAACAGTTGTTGTTTGGATCAATGAAATTTTGTTTTAAAAAGTGTGGTTCTGTCTGGACCCTCTTGTGGTGCAGTGGTAATGTCCCTACCCCATAGACCAGGAGGCCTGGGTTCAAGTCCCACTTGTTCCACACTTTATGTAATAACATCTCTAAACAGGTTGAGTAGAAAGATATGTTAAATAAAAAAAGTCATCCTGTTATGGCTTGCATTGTCCATAATGGGCTTTGCTTGTTAACATCCAACTGGGCACACATATTTTTACTAGTAGCGGTTACTACTTTGGAAAGAAAGGATAAAGCCCTCCTGTCACCCTGGTGCAATTTGAAATGGTGTTATATTCATACACTCCATTCTCTCCAAGCCAACAGATGTTCCTTTTATTCAAGACCCCCTCTAATGAAGGCAGGAACCAGTTGACCCTGATGGAACCCAAACTGAGCATCAGTGAGCAGGTTATTGTTGAATAAGTGTCATCCGAAATCTCTGTTAATCTTCTATCATTCTACTGGTGATCGATAGCATATATCTGGACAATCTTCCATGTTGTCAGGTAGATGCTAGCACTATTTAGGAGCAAAGTACTGCAGATGCTGTTATTTGTACTGAAAAAAATGCTTGACATCACAGTGGGTAAGGCAGCACCACGGAGGGAGAGCAAGGTAATGTTTTGAGTCGAGATGTGGGCTCATCTAGCCTCAAAAGTTAGCTTTGTCTCTCTCCACGGATGCTGCCAGATGTTGTGATTTCCAGCATTTTTTTGTTTTCAGTTGGCAGCACTAACTGCACTGGAAGAACTTGGCGAGAGAGGCTGCCTGTTCTGGGAGAGAGGTCTTCAGTACTATTGGTAGAATTTTGTCAATGCTTATAGCCTTTGCAGTAGCCAACGTTTTCGGCTGCTTCTTGATATCACATGGAATGAATCATTAATTAGCTGAAGACTAGGGACCTCATGACTAGGGATCATCCACTGGACGCATCTGGCTGAAAAAGTATTTGCGAATGCTTCACTGTCATTGCATTGATGTAATGGGCTTCTGCATGACAGAAGATATTTGTGGAGAACTTCATCCTGAGACGTTGAGAACGGTCGCGATCACGTAACATTACCAGGCTCCGATTGGCTGAGACGCTGACCAATGGCAGCGAGAAAGGGGTGGGGCTCGGTCTCTTTAGCAAAAAAAGGAAGCCAGGTGGACGAGTTAAACCAAACCAAATCAATCCGCGCTGAGACAGGAGCAGGCGATTCAACCTTTCGATGGGAAATAAATACATTAATAAACGGCGTCAAATAACTGAATTGTCGTCGGTTTTATTTTTACTTTGACTTTCTATAGCCAGCCCGAATTAGAAGGAAACTAATTTCGCTGGTGGAAGGACGCTGTGGCTACTGCCTGCGTATGTGGACAGCGCGGGAAAGTTTTGGCGCCAGAACTTCCAACGGCCGGGGCGCGAGAGTAACGGTCGGAGGAGGATGCGCAGGCGCAAACCCAGTGAGAGCCGTCTGTCCCGCCGCGCTTTTTACTTCCCCGGAGTCCAGCTGAGGGGCAACTGAAATACCGTCAGGATGGTGATGCTGCGGAGTGGCGCGTCGCTCAGTCTGGATTCCAGCTCCGAGTTCATCGTCTTGGATAAGAGCGATAGGTCGTTGCCGCCCACATCCCCGGCCCCTGGCAGCAAACGGAGCCGGGCTGAGGCGGTAAGTGAGCCCGACTGACATCAAACGAAAACCTCTGCGCCTGTGAAGAGAGGCCGGAGCGCTCCGACTTTTTTTTTCCTCATCCCCGGCCCTGGATAAATGATTTGCAACCGGCGGTTGCCTCGTAAATGATGTCTGGGCGAGCGGGTGGTTGGTGGGATGAGTCACTCTAGTTTACGGTGGTGAGGGTGGGCGGGGCAGTGGCGCAGTTTGCTGTATTTATTTATTTGATGATTTCATTAGAGACATGTTTCTTTCTAAATAATAACCGAGCCCGCTCGTTTGGCAAAAACGAGCGAATCAACAATCTGTGGGGGGGTGTTTTTTTTAAAAACACGTATTTGCTTTTCACACTTTTTTGGGTTAATAACAACGACGAGTCTGTCACATGGACCGAAGGGGGTTGGCCGAATTTCATCGGTTGCAAGTCTTCTTTATTTTGTGCGTCTGAATCTCCCTACGTTGTTAGTCCACTTCCTCCTCCGGTCTGTCTCGTCTCGGAGTTTATTTTTGACATTTTGCATTCTTCTGTGCCGCTGCTCCTGATGGTTTTTCTTGTTGGTAATGGAGATGGGGATGTCCCAGCATTCTCAGCTCCTGAGAAAGTCCTCTATCCAACTGCAGAGACCCTCGAATTTCACTCTTTCCCCCTCGGCCGAGAAACACTTGTATAAATTTATCATGGCCACTGCATCTCAAGTGTTTTGCAACTATCGAAGTACTTATTCAAATACTATCACTTACTAAGTAGGATCACTAACTGATCAACTTAACACATTGACACTTCTCTCACTTTACAAAATCATAGTGGAGGCTGGTTTGTTTAACTTTCTCTAAGTTGAGCTAGGCAGATTCTTGACTAGGCACTGCAAGGTTCCAAAGGGAAGTAGATTGGAAAGTAGAGTTCAGGCCTCATGTAGATAAGCTATAATCTTTTCAGATGGTGGTGCAGGTTTGAGGGTTTGCATGGCCTACTCCTTATCCTTAGATGGACCGTAAGATAAGAAGTAGGCGCAGCAGATAAACAGATGGACGTGCTCTGCTGTTTTATGTGAATTTGGCTGGCCTTTAGTATGAACTCTAAAGAAGCATTAGACATCTACACAGAAAAAGGCCCTTTGGCCCAACTTGTCTGTGCTGGTCAAAAACAACCACCGAACTATTGTAATTCCAGTTTCCTGCATTTGTGTATAGCCTTGTATGTCTTGGCAGCATAATTGCACACCTAAATACTAATGGAATGTTCTCAGAATTTCTGCCTGATTTTACAGACAGTGAGTTCCAGATTCCCATTATCTTCTGGGTGAAAATGTTTTCCTTCTCTAAAGAAGAAAATCTTTAGATCCTCTAAACATTTTTTTGCCCCTTACCCCCAGTCATTAATTCCGCCATCAAAGGGAAAGTTTCTTCAAGTCCACCTGTCATTGTTTTATACATCTAGATGGTATGCCATGTCATGGAATATTTGCAACTCCTAGGATAGAGAATTTAAAAGATTCATAATCCTCTGTTTTGATCTTTCTCCTTTATCTGACTTAAATGGTTGACCACTTATCTTTAGTTTTGTCCATGTTGTTCCCTGACCAGAATACATTTCTGTCTACCAGGTTAACCCCTTTCAGAATCTTGTAGCTTTTATCCTTCTAAATCCAGAAGGACCAAACCGATGAACTTTCAATGTGCTGACGCCAAGGGAAGTAGTTCATCCATATTATGGACGTGAAAACTATGTGCCATATACCAGATGTTGTCAGACCAGTGTCCTACAGCAGCTATCTGTATTTCATTCCACTCTTTTTAGGTAGAGCCAAAGGGAGTGCTGATTGTTATTTCATTCCTGAGTCCAGGTTTAATTCATAACAACAACATGAAGGAGTAGATGTAGGCCATTGAGCACATAGAGTCTGTTCCATCATTCAAGAGATCGTGGGTGATCTGATAATCTTCGACTCCATTTTCTTCCTTTTCCCTATAACTGATTCCCATTCCAATTAAAAATGACCCAGATTTGGTAGCTCTGGTAAAGAATTGTACAGGTTCACTGCCAAAATAAATATTCCACCTCATCTGTGTCTTAAATGTGCAGCCCCTTATTCAGAGAT
>NW_025211991.1:0-25000 GCF_004010195.1 Chiloscyllium plagiosum
TACCATTTTTCAGCACATTGACCCATTTGATCAAGACCCCTTTGTAATCTTAGAAAATCTTCTTTGGCTCACAATAGTCCAGAAAGAGTCAAGATAGGTGGCAGGCTGGAAAAATTTTATTACTCACCCCTTATGAGGAGAGTATCCTTACTATGGTTGCCTCGAGCTGCTGAATGACCGTGTCCAACTCCTGGATGGTTATAGGAGGTGATTCTTGATTAACTGTGCCAGCACCCATGAGTGAAGACCACCTCCCTTGTGTTAGTTGAGGCCTGTTCGTGATCATGCCGAGCATCCTGGCTTTGTTTCTGTGCTAAATAGCAAGGCAAAACAGAAGTAATGTGAGCCTGGTATTTCTGGCTTCGGGGCAAAGCTCAAAAGGCCACTCATCCAGATAGACACCGTGTGAGTGACAGCAAGAAAACTGGCTGGAGATGCATGGTCCACTGGAAGAGCTGAGACGTATCTCTGCATGCATAGCAGTCTCACAACAGCATTACAGTGATAGTTGCTGGAGAAGCTTTGAGGCAGAGCATTAAAGTTCAAACACGCACTATAAGTGGATCGGAGATGTACCATGAGGGTTCTTAGAGGTTGGTACATGGCTGGAGCCAATGTCCATAATGACCTGGATGTGGGACTAGAAAATATTGTAGCCAAATTTGCAAGTGACACTAAAGTAGGTGGGAAAGTAGGTTACAATGAAGGATTCTTTCGAAAAGGAGAGAAACTTCAGAGTGTTTCGGTGCAATGAGATCTAGGTGTTGAACGTAAATCTCAGAAAACTAGTATGCAGTTACAGTAGGTAATAAGGAAGACAAATTCAATTTTGGCATTTATTGCTAAAAGAATAGAGCAAAAAGTAGGGAAGTGTTGTCTCAACTATACATAACTGAGACCACACCTTGAGTATTGTGTAAGACTTTGGTCCCCTCACTTGGGGAGTTCAGAGGAGATTAACTAGATTGAATCCAGCAATGAGGGGTTTGTTTTACGAAAACAAATTGTGCAGTTTAGGCCTATGCCGTCTGGAATTTAGAAGGATGAGGGGAGATCTAAATTGAGGTATGTAAGATGCTAAAGGCGATTGACAAAGTAGATGGAGAAAGGATATTTCCTTATCTAGAACAAGAGGTCATAGTTTTAGAATAAGGGGGAGCACATTTAAAACAGATGAGGAGAAATTACTATTCTTAATAGTAATGAATCTGTGGAATTCACTACCTCAGAGTGTGTTGCATTTCTGGGACATGAAAGGAGGAGATAGACAGATTTTTAATTAGTAATGAGGTGAGGTTATGGAGACGGGGCAGGAAACTGAAGTTGAGGCTAAGATGACATTAGCCATGATCATATCAAATGGTGGAGCAGGCTTGAAGGCTGAATTGCCTACTCCAGATCCTGGTTCTCATGTGGGATGCATGTGGCTGTTGCCCATGGACCATGTCCTGAGTGCCCAGTGTCCAACAAAGAGGTCCCTCAGAGCAAGTGACAAGCTGAATTTGCCAGGTACTTGCTCTAACTTCCATGTGAAGAATTTTCCACACCTAGTTGTGCAGTGCATTTGATAAGAGCTGAATGTTAATGAGGTGCACTGTGGCATTAACAAGCTATATTTAGCAACTTGCTGCTACATAAAGGTGCAGTGGGTTGATCCCAATGTCAAGCTAGACCTCATGATATTTCAAGCACAATCCTACCATAGATCTTGCCATAGCTGATGTCACTCAGGCCTCTGAATATTTCATCCATAATCTTGAGTCTTTATAATGCACAACACACAATCCTATTTGATTCTGAAATTGCAAAATTCCCCAGGTATTTTTAGCTATATAACACAGACCAACTTCATTTTCTGGTTTATAATCTTCCCTGGACTCCTCCAATCCAGTATGGTGAAGGTTATACTGGAGAGCCATAGATGAGTTGTACTTTTGTTCAAACATTCACAAACTTAGAGGTAGTGTGCAGTGACCTGAGTAATAGAAGTTATTTCAATGTAACCTTCTTCGTATATTATTGAGCTTCCAACTGTCACCCTTGAACAAAATCAAACTAGCTTTGCTGTGTCACTTACACCCTGTGTACCATGAAACTGGAAACTCCAGACCAGGAGATGTTGCCCTCCCCAACCAGATTCCTGAAGATAGAATACTGGGTCCCTTTCTCCTGGATAAAGGGAGCCAGTTCATCCTTCCTTACTGAGGGTACTTGGGGCATCCCAACTGGAACTGTCACAAATTGCAAAATTTTGCCCTGGGTGTCATTGTAATACTTTTGCTTCCTTGTCCAGCCTCTGCTCCCAGGCACCTTATCGAGCATCTGTTCCAACCTCCCTTCCTTGTCTGACCTTTGCACAGTTTAGGGTAACAGCACGTGATCTCAATCAATTTCCTGACATTTACAAACAGTCCTTGAGGAGGGCACTACAGCGACTACTTATTTCAAAGTCTAGGAAAAACAATCCATCTTGTCAGGTACACACCTCTTAGATAACAGTTAGGTATCTCAATGCACCTATTTCTTGATTAAGGACTGACTTTAGGCTGCATTTAAACCTTGTTTAATGAACATTGCAAGCCAAGCTGGTTTTAGTCAGGATTGCCAATAATGCAGATGTCCTTAACATCAATGTAGAAAATCAGTGCACTTCCATTCATAACTAGTGTAGAATTGGAGGCTTAGAAATCCATTTAGCAGACTGAGAAAAGAGAGTAGTAACTTCCAGTTTCAAGACCTAGTATTCAACTCAGGCTGGCAAAAATCAATTTCTAAATTTAGTTTGAGCCTTTAAGGAAAACTGCTTGTGAGATGCAGAAGCTTTCCCAGAGGAGAAGGCAGCAAAGTCAGAGGCCAAGTAACCCTAGGCACACTTGTGCTTGTCTTAACAGTTGATTAGAGAAGAACACTGGCAGGAACTGGGGAGCAAACTGTTTAACACCCCTTAGACCAATGAATGCTGTGTGATGTGATGAGGAGATAACTAAGGAAAGCAAAATATGACTCTTAAAAATATATGTATCCTATAAAATCTATAAATTCAGCAATTAGCTAACGTGACAAAATTTCACTGATGTGTTCATTATAGATAAACTGCATTTCATTAAAAGACAATTTTTTGTACAATAAAGCCTTTTCTCAGCCATTTCTGAAAAGATAACAGATTTGTTCATAATCAATTTGTGATTATGTTTCATTGCAATTTACTTGTTTTGATTAAGTCAAATATGTTGCCTTTGATTTAGCCTATGTAGTAGGTTTTATGGTTATCAAAACAGTAGTTGACTTTTTAAGAAATTAATTTCAAATCATAGGTATGAGGTATAAAAAGTGCAAATGACAAGAATTTCACATGCAACAGAAGTGACCCAATGCAGAAATATAAAGGTGAAAATAATTCATTGCAAATAAATGCAGTTTATATCTCAATTTGCAGCAATTACAAAGCTGAATTATTTCAACAGAAAAGAAATGTGTTCAATAAAATAAAATAAGGGAGCTCTTCGATGATGTATGTTTTTAACATAAAGAAAACCATTTCATGCCTGTCAAAGTTCAGTTTTTCACAAAGGATAAAGGAGGTTGTACAACAATTGCTCATATTGCAGGAACATTATCATTGACAGAGTAGTGCATAGAATTGATTTCAGTTCTTTCTCATGGGTAACAGTTAAAGTATTACAGCTGCTGTTTGCTTACATGATCAAGAGTAGAAATGTTTAAATAGAAATAAAAAATGTTTTAAATATAATTTTACAAATGCAATTAATGCAATGTCTATAAAGAGAGTTGTTTGTAAATTTTCTGCACTTTAACTGAACCAATAACTACAGTTCATACCTTTAATGCAGCAAAGCTATTACGTTTCATGTTTTATTTAGCTGACTAACAGATGACAATTTATATCACAGACTGCTGGCTGCATTGATTTCTTTATTAAGATGGATAAAAAGAAAAAGGAGTATTGTTATAGTTGAACAATAATCAGACTAATGTATTAAAACATTGGCTTCTTCCTATACCAGACCTGTAACAGCTGTTGTACACTTTAACTATTTGTCTATTTAAAGATTAACATTAAAACATCTGCATTCCAAATGCTGTACTTCTAGGTCATTTTGTTGTGAAGCTATTTCATTTTTAATAGGCTACAATATTTGGCATCCCTGCCTCTGTTTACAAACAGCACCATCATTGTCAATCACTGATATAATTTATGAGATGTTAGGTCCTGGCTCTATCACTGGTGGAGAAACAAAGGAACCGGCACTGCAGTGTTGACATTAGCTCGATAACTTGAGCTGCTCTGCTGTTTGTAGACAAAGCCACTCGCTGCAAAATTCTGAGATCGCGTTTTTGAAGCAAAATCATACTTTGAGTTTAGTATTGAACTTTAAAGTTGAAAATGTTTAATTATACGGTACTTCTGTTTTAAATAAATGCTTTACTTATGCTCCCATTCCTCACAGCTATAATACACTTAAAATGATTTCATCTGCAATGTCAGATAGAATTTGTGCTAGTATGAAATGTTACTGTTTGGACCATGCTTAAGGCAGTGGTGAAAATATAAACTGAAAAATGTTATTGAATTCTCTATTTGTGATTGAATTTGAATATTTTAAAATTGGGATCTTGACAAAACATTACATTATGACAGCTCTGAAACTCGCTAAAATATTGAACTATACAATTGCATTCATTATAAAAGATTATTGTGAGTTCTTTATCTAGCTCTTATTTTGTACCACTACATGCTGCTTGTTTCTGCAATCTGACATGAACAGTTCATTATTTATTCATTTTTTAGACTCTAGATAGATGGAGTGTAACACTGGAACAAGAATTGTGTTCCTTTTGGAGAAAGCTTTGATGAATTTGTGCTCTACATCTATCTTGGTTTGCCAAATGACAAATACACTGGCCTCTGGGGGTTCATGCAGCCCACCCCCACCTGAGCATTCTGCTGCCTGCATACCATTCACTATTTGTTGCAAGGAAAGCACACAAATACACATTTTGCAGGTATTGATTTTACTGCTTGTTCATTAGTTGCAGAGGGAACTGAAGCTGCATTGGTAATCTATATTAGAAAGAGATAGTCATGTGAGAGATGTAGATTATAGTTGAAACATTAGAGAGCTTTATCTTATCAAACTGGCAGTAACCAGCTTGTCTATACTGCACTGGCAGTGCTAGATGCCACCTCTTATTTCTGCTAGACAGTTGTTTTCTATTTATGAATGTGTTGATCTCTGTGGAATCCCTGCAGTGCCCTTGGAAGAATTATAAATCAGCTCAGCTAATGCATTCACCCAGTACAATTGAACACAACAAACAATATCTAGCTCAGGAAAGCTACATGTTTGTCTAATTTAGAAATATTATATAATATAACCAGGTATAATCTAACCTTACTTGGCCACAGAACTCAAGATTCCTTTGCTTTAATTTGTTGAAACTGATATATAAGTTCAATCACTAGTGTTAATTGGTGATATGTCAGAATATAATGGAAAATTATTTTCAAATCAGATGATTTTTCTCTAGCTCACTCTCTTTAGATAAAAAATTATAGATATTGATATGAGATTTTTAAGTCCCAACAAAACACTGAAAATTTGGTACATAGTAACTTCAAATTTATTTTAAGTATGTATTCTTATCCCTTTGGTTTGCACCTTTCAATCACATTTTCTTTCAACTGTTCAAAAACAATTTGGAACAAGAACACGTTTATATTTTTTGATATCTGTTGCTACTGATAATGAATTATGATAATTATGAGTTTGCCTTTCTAATAATGCAGATGAATTCCATTGTGGGCTTTTACTTATAATTTTCCCATTGTTAATTTTTTAAATTCACCCTTTTTAAGGTTTTAATGTGTTTTGCATTATTCTGATAAAGAAAACATGCAGCTTGCCACTAAGTGAATACCGGTGCCAATCTTTAAACACCTAACAGTCAAACTCCACCTTTCCCTTCTTCACTGAGAAGAAGTAATTAATTGTATTTGATTCTTTCCAATAATTTTGTGAACAAAATTCATAGGTTTTCTGTGTGGGAATTGAAACTCCACGGAACAGTTAAACTGAATAGAAATGCCTCATATTACCATATCAGTGCAGCAGCTCATTTTAAAGATGCCCCAAGAGTTTGATATCAGGTTTGCTGTTCTTTGCCATATTCAAAACAGCAATTTAGAATATCATCTTAAATTATTGCTTTTTTATTTGCTCCCTTTTTGGGTATCTTCCAAAAAACATTTAATTCTCTCTTGTAAAAGCTGAATGATTATAACTCAGCTAATACGAATATTGTGATATCTTGCATTTTAGTAAACAAAATGTGTGCAGATCAAAAACTTTTATGACTCCAATAATTATTTAACATTATAATGAAAACACTAATTAAAAAATTGAATCTTGAATTGAATTTGGAAATTTGAATTTTTTTTGGAAATCTATTTGTTTTATTGTCTTTTCCTGAATGAACTTATCCACTAACAATATTTTCAATCATTTTTAACTTTAATTAATAGTAAGTTGTATCAGCAATAAGTGGAATCTACAGAGAGTTTCTCAGAGAATATCATCTAGATTCTGAAATTCGCATTCTTCGATAAAGTGCATTGATGCCATGGTAGCATTCATAATACTGATAGTGACTCTATGGGAATGCAATTCTATTTGTAAATAAATGACTTCTCTTTTTAATGTATATTATCAGTAAAATTTAACAGCTTGTCACTACAATGTAGTTCATAAAACATTTGTAAGCTATTTTTGTGTATATTACATGTTGATCTTTAGAATGTCAATTACTTAAACTTAAAATAAAAGAACTGCTTTATTATTAAATATATTTTTTAAGTTTGGGGAAGACGAGTTTTCAAAAACTATTTCATAATTTTAAAAAAGCATTAAAAGTCATGAAATACTTTTAACAATTAAATTCATGGCTATAAAGATAATAAGGTATCTTTTAGTACAATGAAAATGTAAACAACTTCTACAAATATACTGCATATTATATGTAAAGGTTTTAATTTTAAATAACAGTAGGTCTCCTCTTTATACCATTGAGTGACATTTCAGAAAAGAAGTGATGAAACAGGTGGACTTCACTGACATTCGTCAAGGGGATTCTCTGGGATTGTGCCCACACACCAGCATTGATCTTAGTGTTCCTTGTCCACTTACACACTGTTCAAAAGACTTTAAAACAAATAGTTACTCATTGAGATTTTACAATGAGTATAATAAATCTCAGCAGGAAAAAAAATTGTAAAATATTTCTCAAGTACTTTACAAACAAACTCTTGTATAAATCAATGGTGACTAATTGACATACTTTAAAAGAATCCCCTGCTATAGGGAACTTCATTCCAAAGTCAATGAGAAGGTTGCTTGCTCTCCTAATGGAACAGTGTAAATCAAATCTATCAGTTCACATCTGTGACTCTCACATTGTGTGGTTATGTTTCGTGGTGAGGGATTGCGAGAAAGAGAAAAAAATTGCAGAGTAATCTTAAACTGTTTTCACACACCTTTCAGCAGCTATTTCAGCCTTGGATGTTTTGTGCTGTGTTAGGGAATAAGTCATGATATGGGTGAAACAAAAACCATCATTTTCAAACGTTTTAGTGATGGCTGTATAATGGCACAATGTATTTACTTTGTGAATGGCTAAACCATACAAAGTAGAAAGATCCTAAATCACCAATATGTGTTTAGCTACATGATCTCTAACCAGGGTGCCAAAACTACTTTGTTTATTTTTGGGTGAAGGGCTTGGATTTTCTTACCTGATTGCCATCCATCAATCAATCTTGGCTGCAAAGTGGACTCGTACAGTTTTAAGGAGCTTTGCTGTGACTGTTCCTGCAATTGTCTTACATTGACTGCTTAGGCTTATATGTTTAATGATCATTTGTGTGATCGCATAGAATCCCTACAGTGTGGAATCAGGCCCTTCAGCTCGACAAGTCGACACCGACCCTTTGAAGAGTACTCACCCAGACTCATTCCCCTACCCTATTATTCTACATTTACCCCTGACTAATGCACCTAACTTACACATCCCTGAACACTATGGGCAATTTAGCATGGCCAATTCACCTAACCTGCACATCTTTAGATTGTGGGAGGAAACCCACGCAGACACGGGGAGAATGTGTCTGTGTGGAGTTTGCAGTCGCTCGAGGCTGGAATCAAATCAGAGTCCCTGGAGCTGTGAGGTAGCAGTGCTAACCACCAAGCCACCGTGCCGCCCAGTAAATATGTTGGAATAGGATTTGGACCTACAAAACCATAGTCAATTATAGAATGAATGCCTTCTAAACAGGAAATGAAGGTGTGGCTGAAGATCAGGACAGTAGGTTCAATTTAAAAACATTAATTTTTTAAAAAAATTGACATTCATATTCTTTTGAAATTCAAAGAACTATAATTATTACTATTGAGTTTTTATTGCTCACGTTCCTGAAATATTTGGCTCAAGAAATCCAATTTTTGTCTGCCTGCACTTTGATCACAAAGGCTTTTACTATGATTGTCACATTAGAAAAAAAAATCAACAAAGACAACCTGACTCAAAGATAAAAGTTTTCCCACTTTATTGTTTTTGAAAGAAAGACACTATCAATTTTCTAAATGCAAGCCATCAAGTGATCTGACCAGAGTGGAATGGAGCAGAGGCTGTTTTTCTGAATATTTACTCCTGCTGCTGCACAGTGGCGTGCCAATTCAGCTTTAATATATTTGATTTTGATTGGGTTATTTCACTGGATCAAATTAGATAAGCTCTGCACCTATTAAGTAGATGAAGTCGAGCTGTATCAGATCGTGTACAATTGACAATTACCGGGTCGTTTGTATATGTTGAGGACAGGCTTGTTTGTGATGACTTTTCGAGATGATTGGGGACAGACTGGTTACCGGGGCAACCAGCGAAGAAGGGGACGCGATCACGTGCCGTGAGCGCGTTCACCCGATTGGTTGGATTTGACAAATAGACTGATAGCCGAGGCGGGCCCTATCTGCTTTTGGAAGTTATGTGGCTTCATCATTATTATTATTACCATCAATTCCCTTTCCCGTCCCCGGGTGTTTACCTGTTGGCTGTTTTATTTCTCCCTTCCCTGTTTTGGCGGTTCAGGAACAGCAGGAAAGTCTGACGAGCAGGTCTGAATCCCCGGCCCAAACACACAAAAAAACCCCTTTCACCCTCCCCAACCCCCAACAAAAATAAAAAAAAGTTTGCGGTCTCCGCGGCGGTCACGTGACGTTCTGGCAGCCGAAGTGAGTGACAGGTCGGTGTGGTTGTCGTGGTAACCCGAAGAGGCGGGACGGTTGGGCGCGAGCTCGGGGTTGGGGGGGGGTGGTGAGAGAAAGTGTTCGTTGTGATCACATGTCAGCCAGACAGGGTCAGAGGTCGTTTCCTTAGCACGATTACCCTTCTCTTGTCAGTTACAACAAAATGGCTGCAGTAGCAGCACCGTTACTGATAATTAACTGACGGCGAGAGCGACTAGCTCAACTTTTCCCTTTCTCCAGCCCCCTCCCCTCTCCGACCACCCCACTCTGACGTTGTTTTGTCTACTGTTGGATATTTCCTCCCCCCACCTTCTATTTGCACTTTAAATTGATGAGGTTTGTACCTGTCGGCTGTTGCTAGGGGTGTGTGTGAATGTGTTGTGCCGTCTAGAGGCTGCTGCTGGGTTGGGGGAAGAGACTCGGCGGGCGGCGCTGCTGCTGTTGCTGCTAGCTGCTTCTTCCTTTCCCCGTGTGTTTGTGTACAAATAGCCCCCGCTCTCGTCGATCGCCTGAGCGATCCTGACTGCAGCTGTCAGCCCCCGTGCATGTTTTCAGATCTGCCAAATTTGAGTCTTTTTAAAAAAAGGCTTTTATTTTCCTCCTGTCTCTCCTTCTCCCGCCCCCCGACGTTTTCAGAGACCCCGAGTTTAAAGCTGCCAAAGAGCCTCAGGAAGAAATTAAAAGGTAAGACGGATGATTTGAGTGTAGCTTTTTTTTGTTTTTGTAACGTCTGTCTTCTACGCGGGCTTAAATGTTAAAAGAGATTGAATTGTAGATTTGTTTCTCTTTTGAGGAACTGTCAATGTAGGAATCATGAAATAGCAAAAGGTTGTGCACTGGTTTTCCAACAGCCAGTGAAATGGAAAGAGGTCAGAGCAGTGAAGGTTGAAATGTAACGTTCTTCGTTTATAAAACCGGCTCAGTTGGTGCAGCGGGGTTTGAAATCGACTGACTGAATAAAACGTGTTTCGATCGCTGTGCAAGTTGGATATAATGACAGCACTATCGCAAAGAGATGTCGTAGCTTTTTCGCAAATGGTAAAACCACTGCAACGTGAAGTAGGACATTTCTGCAGTACTTGTTTGACATTGGGAATACATTCTACTTTTTACTACACAATGCAATTTACTGAAAGTTCTGTGCAGTCGTGGTCGTTAAGGAACACTTCTGTTCTTTTGAGTCATGTTGAGCTTTGGTGTTGACTGGCTTCTGTTTTATCGTCAAAGCGCTGGCATTTTTGGACCGTTGCCCACGTTGTCTGTCTCCCTATGCGCACAGTTCTTGTACTGTATCTTATCATCCAGATCTCTTTGGATGTGGAATGTATCTTTTGACAACAGCTGCGGTGTGGAGGCTTTTTTTTAGTCTGAAATGTTCTCCTCCAGGAATACAAACTAGATAATTTTTAAAACATGCAGCAGAATTCGATTCATTTGAGAATCGAAAGATTTTAAGTATTTGAAACGCTACCTTGTTATGGTAATATATGGAGCATCGAATTACAAGTACAAAAAAGAGTCAATATAACGTGGGCAGGGCATGTCTATAGTTTGTAGGTATTCCAGGAATATTTTGTTTTGTGTAATATAAGTATCCGTATTGGAGTTTTCTTTGCGTGCATTAAAAAATCTATTTTGAACCTTTGCAGCAAGTTATGTCTATGTATTTGGCACCAATCATTTTTACAAACGTCATAGATATTGCCCTGTTTTGTGAAGTATTCCGGAAATTAATGCATTCCAGCATTCTGCAATTTACCATCAAGTATACACACTTTACATTATGTAACCTTCTAAAAAAATTATGAACTTATGTTTTTGTATAATTTGCCAAAAATCCAAATAAACTAATTATTTCCTGTAATCAACATTTTTACAAAAATATGGATATAGGTTTCCTCGCTGAGCTGGAAGAAGCAAACCTACACCTAGAACCTCACCCTGAGCTACAAATCTTCTCAAAACTTGCTTACGAAAATATAATTAGATTTAAGAAAATTATTGGCTGTTTCCTACCCAGAGGTGTAACATTTGTTGTTAAACAATATATTGCATAGTGCTCAGAAGAAACTGCGCAAACTTGTCACACTTCATGTAAAATCTAAAGTTATTTAAAGAAATTGGATGTACTGTAAAACGGTTTGTGTTCAAGGATTTGTATGGATAGAAATAATGCAAAATGTTTCCCTAATGGATCAGTGGACAGTGCAACTTTAAAGATTTGGAGTATTCAACTTCAAAACTAATTAATGTACTGAGTAAATTGATTTCTTGGGTTGGTTTACTACAAAGTGCCTTTCACTTGGGTTAAACTAAGAAAATTTGGCCAGGTTGCTTGGTTCGTCTCATGTGCAGGTGAGGATTTGATGATTAGAATTATCAGAAGATCTGACTAGAAATACCTTTTCAACACTATTTTGAGGTTTGGATATGACCAAGCAATTGGATGAGATCCAAGACAGTAAATGGTTGCTATATAATAGTAATCCAACAAGGAGTCAATATGTAAAAAGCAAGGTACCTTTTTTCCCCAAATGAAAACATACTGTGGCTGTTGTAAGTCTGCACGTGCAGAAAAACATGGAAATACTCACAGTATCCCTGGAGAAAGAAATAATTCATATTTCAGATCAATTACTTTTATTCGGAACGCTAAAGGAAATTCTGAAAAAAGGTCATTGATTTTAAAATTTTAACTCTGTTTCTCTCTCCACATATGCTACTAGACCTTTTCGGCATTTCTGCACTTTGTTTCCATTTGATATAAAATTATGTTGAGTTGGGCCACACATGCAGGTTTCATGTTAAAACTGTGATGGAGCCGGTAGCTAAAAATATAATGGTTGTCTCTCCTGTTAGCATTGTTTTAACATCAAATCACTTATCAAAAATAATTCCCTTCTTGTGACATCTGGATCATTGCTGATCTTATGCTGAAGAGTAGCTTTTGCAGCTCACAGCCTTTATGCGGTACATTTTGTTTTTAAGTGTTTCTGCATTGCAACTGTTTTGTTGCTATGTTTACAAGTACTGTTCCTGTCATTTTACAAATTTGACCCATGTTGGTATTATGTATTTGGTAACAAATGGAAATTTAGTAATAAAATCCCCACTTACTTTCCATTGACTGGCTTAAATTGACTGGTTCAAAAGAAATAAGAACAGGAGTAGACCATTTACACCTTAATTTAATTGACCTTTAAAATCGTGATGGAAAAGGATAGACCCAGATCTAAAAGTTGGAGTTCTAAATTGGAGAAAGGCCAATTTTGATGGTATTAGGCAAGAACTTTCAAAAGCTGATTGGAGGCAGATGTTCGCAGGTAAAGGGACGGCTGGAAAATGGGAAGCCTTCAGAAATGAGATAACAAGAATCCAGAGAAAGTATATTCCTGTCAGGGAGAAAGGGAAGGCTGGTAGGTATAGGGAATACTGGAAGACTAAAGAAGTTGAGGAATTGGTTAAGAAAAAGAAAGAAGCATATGTCAGATATAGACAGGATAGATCGAGTGAATCCTTAGAGTATAAAGAAAGTAGGAGTATACGTAAGAGGGAAATCAGTAGGGCAAAAAGGGGACATGAGATAGCTTTGACAAATAGAATTAAGGAGAATCCAAAGGGGTTTACAAATACATTTAAGGACAAAGGAGTAACTAGGGAGAGAATAGGCCCCCTCAAAGATCAGCAAGGCAGCCTTTGTGTGGAGCCACAGAAAATGGGGGAGATACTAAATGAATATTTTGCATCAGCAGTATTTACTCTAGAAAAGGATATGGAAGATATAGACTGTAGGGAAATAGATGGTGACATCTTGCAAAATGTCCAGATTACAGAGGAAGAAGTGCTGAATGTCTTGAAATGGTTAAAGGTGAATAAATCCCCAGGACCTGATCAGGTGTATCTGAGAACTGTGGGAAGCTAGAGAAGTGACTGCTGGGCCTCTTGCTGAGATATTTGTATCATCGATAGTCACAGGTGAGGTGCCAGAAGACTAGAGGTTGGCAAACGTGGTGCCACTGTTTAAGAAGGGCGGTAAAGACCAGCCAGGGAACTATAGACCAGTGAGCCTGACCTCAGTGGTGGTCAAGTTGTTGGAGGGAATCCTGAGGGACAGAATGTACATGTATTTGGAAAGGCAAAGAGTGATTAGGGATAGTCCACATGGCTTTGTGCGTGGGAAAGCATGTCTCACAAACTTGATTGAGTTTTTTGAAGAAGTAACAAAGAAGATTGAGGGCAGAGCAGTATATGGACTTCAGTAAGGCGTTTGATAAGGTTCCCAATGGGAGACTGATTAGCAAGGTTAGATCTCATGGAATAAAGGGAGAAGTAACCATTTGGGTACAGAACTGCCTCAAAGCTAGAAGACAGAGGGTGGTGGTGGAGGATTGTTTTTCAGACTGGAGGCCTGTGAGCAGTGGAGTGCCACCAGGATTGGTGCTGGGTCCTCTACCTTTTGTCATTTACGTAAATTATTTGGATGCATAAGAGGTGCAGTTAGTAAGTTTGCAGATGACACCAGAATTGGAGGTGTAATGGACAGCGAAGAGGGTTACCTCAGATTACAACAGGATCTGGACCAGATGGGCCAATGGGCTAAGAAGTGGCAGCTGCAGTTTAATTCAGATTAATGCGAGGTGCTGCATTTTGGGAAAGCAAATCTTAGCAGGACTTATATATTTAATGGTAAGGTCCTAGGGAGTGTTGCTGAACAAAGAGACCTTGGAGTGCAGGTTCATAGCTCCTTGGAAGTGGAGTTGCAGTTTGATAGGATAGTGAAGAAGGCGCTTAGTATACTTTCCTTTATTGATCAGAGTATTGAGTACAGGAGTTTGGAGGTCATGTTGCGGCTGTACAGGACATTGGTTAGGCCACTGTTGGAATATTGTGTGCAATTCTGGTCTCCTTCCTATCGGAAAGATGTTGTGAAACTTGAAAGGGTTCAGAAAAGATTTACAAGCCGGGTCTCTGGCGCTGCGAGGCAACAGTGCTAACCACTGTGCCACCGTGCCGCCCACTGTGCCACCGTGCCGCCGTGTTTTCCCTGGAGCATCGGAGGCTGAGGGGTGGCCTTTCAAAATTGAGGAGCATGGATAGGATAAATAGGCAAAGTCTTTTCCCTGGGGTCGGGGAGTTCAGAACTAAAGGGTTTACGGTGAGAGGGGAAAGATATAAAAGAGACCTAAGGGGCAACTTTTTCATGCAGAGGGTGGTACGTGTATGGAATGAGCTGCCAGAGGATGTGGTGGAGGCTGGTACAATTGCAACATTTAAGAGGCATTTGGATGGGTATATGAATAGGAAAGGTTTGAAGGGATATGGGCCGGGTGCTGGCATATTGGGTTGGGATGGGATATCTGGTCGGCGTGGACAGGTTGGACCGAAGTGTCTGTTTCCATGCTGTACTTCTCTATTTACAGAGTTATATAGAGTCATAGAGTCACCCTCGAGCAATGTGTTTGTAACTTAATCGGTCTAGCGGAGAACAGTGATGATAGATGAAATTGATACTGGGGAGTTGTTGTTGGCTCACACTTGTGAACTAATTTCACCAACACACAATTGCAGGTGATACCTTCTGTTCCAAGTTTGTGAGGACCTTTCACCATTATTTGGGAGGAGTAGAAGAAGAGTTTGGTTATATTTTATTCTGTGGATATGCAGAAATAGGTCTACGTCTAAATGACTATTAAGTCTATAGTTTATATTCCATTTCATTGATTTTCAAGTTTCCTTTATTGGGGACCTTTGGTGAATTGGTGACACTTTTGGGATCTTTGCCTGAAGCATATCACTATTCAAATGAAACAGTGCAGTTGTGAAGTATGTTTTTACGTATTTGTAACAGATTAAACCAACAGACAAACCATAGAAAACCAAAATATCTTGACACTATGCTGGTGGTAAAGTCCCTCCAACCCTAGGTTAATGGAAAATGTCATTACACACTCTTGGAATGGCCTGAGCCGGAAACTGTGAATTGGCATGAAGGAAGAGTGGTAGTTGACCTCATGCTACTTTGAACTTGCTTGTATCATCAACATACAGTTACCATTGTTGTAATGCAGGCTAATACTATTGCCAACTAAGCTCTCACCAAAAATAAGTAGTTGTTTTTCTGTGTGTCGATTATGATCTTTTAATTTTTTTGCGGCAAAGAAATCTGTTTTTTTTTTCAAAAGATCATGTGAATTATTTGTTTCAGTCCTGTTTTATTTAAATTGAGTCCAGTATGTTCACCATATTAATTTTCTTTTTGTTGAGAATACACTAGATAATACTATGTGATAATCTTTGTTACAACCTGCAAATTTCTTTAACCTTTTTATTTCTTTAATTTTCCTTTTTTAATAGACTAAAGAATTGGGGTGCCGTCTTTTATACTTGGGGAGCCCTACACATAATTAAGCATCCTGTCAGTTTCCATGTTTATCATAGTTGCATGTCATTAACTTGATACATTATACTTGTCACTTTAATTAACTACAACTTTACAGTGCAAAATCTATCCATTTTGAGAACTGTTTACAGATGTAATTAATTGTTGCAACAATTAGGGCATTGACTTAACAAAATTATTTACAGCGTAATGTAATTTTGGTTTCTCCACAGTTTTTAATTTTTGTTACTTATAACACTTGCTAACTTGTTTAGCAGATATTCCACAGCTAAGTCATAACAGTGAATTTATGTTTTAATCAGGTTATTTACCAGTTGTGACCATTTCTACAAAGCTAGTGTATTATTATCATGTAGCAGACTGCGGTGATGAATGGAAAATAATTATCTTGGTTACAAAACATGTTGTGAGTAAATGTTTTTATTCTGCTTTGTTAATCAGTAAACAGTGTATCTTAAATGGAGAAAATTCTATGAATATTGATACACAGGGTATTGCCCAAGGAAAAACTGATTGGCAAAGATCTGGATACTGAAATTGCTTTTTAAAGGATCTGCTAACATTCAGAGGTGAAAAAGACAAATTTAATCTTCACAATATTATGGATGGTTTTATCTGAAATGTTATGGAATATCTGAGCTGCTATATGGGATTTGTTGCACCTGTCAAAATGTGAATAGAGTTTTCGGAGCAGATTGTTGGATATGGATTGCTTTGAAGCCTCCTTCGTGAAATTGAAGCTTTCCATAAACTAATCTTACTTTTTCAGCTTTTGTAGTTACAGGGCATCTAGTAAGTAGGGAAAAGCCTCAGGAAGTGCTATGTAATATTGAGTTAACACAGCCAGACGGAGGGATGCACTCTACTGAATGCCAGTTTTTTTTTGTTCTTGATATGAACAACTGAGTTATAGAGCATTCATTATTGCAGTACTAATGTGCTGCCTTTGTATGAAACTTCCCAAACTCCCAATTCAAGAGGATGTAAGAGGTCTCATGACAACATTTTGAAGATGAGCAAGAAGTTCTCCTGGTTACTTGGCCAGTGTTCATTCTAAAGTAGTAATATCATAATAAGCATATTAGCTATATCGTTGGTATTAATGGGGTTTCATGTTTCAATAAAAAGTCTGTATTTTGGTAAACATTAAGGATGTGAAATCATAAGGTTGTAAGAAATAGGAACAGCACGAGATCAATCAGCAACTTAAGCCTATTCTATCATTAAGATCATGACAGATCCACTTTCCTGACTGTACCCGTTGCCCATGACAC
This sequence comes from Chiloscyllium plagiosum, assembly GCF_004010195.1. NCBI lineage: Eukaryota > Metazoa > Chordata > Chondrichthyes > Orectolobiformes > Hemiscylliidae > Chiloscyllium > Chiloscyllium plagiosum. The sequence goes on from NW_025211991.1 coordinate 16,995, forward strand.
ACACATCTCTTGTGGACCAAAAGTTTTTCTAGCTTAACCTGAAATATATTCAATTAATGACCTCAACCTCCACTGCTGTTTGGGGAAGAAAATTCCAAATGTTAATAGACCTATGTTGTGCAAGTTACATTTATTGGAAGGGAATATGTGATTTATAAATGGGGAATAAAATTATGAAGTTATGAGGGGCTTAGATATAGTGGATACGACCTGTTTCCCCAGATAAGGAGATCAATTACAAAGGGACACAGATGTAGCAGAGGGGACATATGAGAAACATTTTCACCTGAAAAGTGGTGGGCATCTGTAATTTGCTGCCTGGATTGTTGGTTGAGGCAAAGCACTCATTTCATTTCAACTGTCCCCAAAACTGCACTTATTTTATGAAAGTCTACAGAGCTTTTTTTTAATGCAACCATCAATCAGACATAATGGCTGACTGGCCTCTGATACCTATGTTTATTCATATGAGCAATTGAATTCTGAGCAGAATTAGGTCCTTTGTCCTGCTGAGCTGTTCCACCATTCAGTGAGACCATGGTTGATCTGTTTCTGATAACCTTTAATTCCTTTCCCTAACAAGAATCTTATCTGTGTCCAAATTAAAAATATTCAGTGAAAACAGAATTCCTTCCTCCGAGATCTAAAAGGGCAATGCCGAAAACTTAAACAGTGGACCCTAGTTCTGTACTCAGCCACAAGAGCAAGCATCTTCTCCAAAGCTATCTTGTGAGGTTGATCAGATTTTGTATAGTTCAATTAACTCATCCTCCTTTTCTCATAAGCTCCAATGGAAACAAGTCCAGTCTATCCTCATAAAGCATTTTCTTCATACTTCCCCAGTATTTGCTATCCTTATGATTTAATATGTTTTTTCACTTTTACTCCAGTTGTTTCTACTATTGCAAAATGTCTCTGCTTCAGTTTAGTGCTGGATTAGGACAGTGTTTAGTTTTAGTCGTGGGACCTGGGCATCACTGGCTAGGCCGGCATTTATTGCTGCCCTTGAGAAGGGAGCGTGAGCTGCTTTTTTTTTGAAGTGTGGTGGTCAATGTGCTGTAGATAGACGGATAGTGCCACTATGGAGGAAATTACAGGATTTTGACCTAACAAAACTGAAGAAATAGTGATATATTTCCAAGTCAGTATGCTAAGTGGCTTGGAGTGGAACTTGCATGTGGTGCTGTTTCTACATCTGTTGTGTTTGTCATTCTAGATGGTTTTTATTTAATTTATTAACTTTGCGCGTGTGAGGGCATTGCAGGGTGGGCCAGCATTTATTGCCTGTCCCTCGTTGCCCTTGAGAAAGTGGTGGTGGTGGTGAGCCATCTTCTACCTTCTGCTGTGGGTTGACCTACAATGCCCTTAGGGAGGGAATTCCAGGATTTTGACCCAGCGACAGTGAAGAAATGCTAATATATTTCCAAGTCAGGATGGTGAGTGACTTGTAGGGGAATTTGAAGATGGTGGTGTTCCCATATTTCTGCTTCCTGTGTCCGTCTAGATGGAAGTGGTCGGGGGTTAAGAAGATGCTATCTGAGGATTTTTGTGAATTTCTGCAGTGCATCTTGTAGATGGTACACACTGCTGCTACTGAGTGTTGGTGGTGGAGAGAGTGGATGTCTGTGATGCGGTGCCATTCAAGCAGGCTGCTTTGTCCTGGATGGTATCAAGCTGCTTGAGTTGTTGGGGCTGCACTCATTTCGGCAAGTGGGGAGTATGACTTGTAGATGGTGGAAAGGCTTCTGGGAGGTAGGAGGTGAATTACTCGTTGCAACCTTCCCAGCTTCTGACCTGCTCTTGTAGCCACTGCATTTATTTGGTGAGTCCAGTTGAGTTTCTGATCAATGATAACTCCCAGGATGTTGATAGTGGGTGATTCAGTGATGGTAACACCATTGAATGTCAAGAGGCAGCGGTTAGATTGTCTCTTATTGGTGATGGTCATAGCCTTGCCTTTGTATGGCACGAAAGTTACTTGCTACTTGTCAGTTGAAACCTGGGATTTTGTCCAGATCTTGCTGCATTTGGACAAGGACTGCTTTTGTGTCTGAGGAGTCTCAAATGCTACTGAACATTGTACAATCATCAATGAACATCTCAACTTTTGACTTTATGATGGAGGGAAGGTCATTGATGAAGCAGCTAGGACATTACCCTGAGGAGCTCCTATACGAATGTCGTATAACTGAGATGACTGACCTCCAACAGCCTCAGCCATCTGCTTATATGTTCGGTATGACTCCAGCTAATAGAAAGTATTCACGCTGATTCCTATCAACTCCAGTTTTGCGAGGTCTCCTTGATCCCACAGTTTAGATGTTAAGGAAAGATGACCAAAAGTCCAGTTCAGTGCTTTATGTAAAATTGTTTCAAATTACAGGATTTCTGATTTGAAGGTTAACGGCAAGATGACTGAAAGTTTTAGTTTTTTAATATAAAGACTGAGGTAATTGAGTCAACAAACATTGGGTGAGCAGGGTTGCATTCACTTGAACATAAGTAGTGCGAGTTCTAGTTTAAGACTGATTTGTGACAGTCCTTGCTTTAATTATGAATGTACAAAAATGGAAGCTGTTGACCTAGTTTTCAGTTTGTAACTGTTTTTGGTGACCTGAGAAGCTGGGTGGGCCTTGAAGTTAACACTTGTTACCCATTTCTATTCACTCTGAGAAAATGATCCAGGGCTGCCCTTTTATCCTTCTGATCATGCTACTCCCTCGGCAGTCAGAACAGTTTTGTAATTTGACTTTGCACCAATGCTCTACAAAGCAGTATATTCATTTATAGAGTCATAGACATGTACAGTCCAGAAATAGACCTCCATCTCCATATGCTGACCAGATACCCTAAATTAATCTAGTCTCATAGTTCATATCTCTCTCAACCCTTCCTATTCGTATACCCATCCAGATGCTATTTAAATATTGTAATTGTACCAGTCTCCTCCACCACCTGTAGCAAATCATTCCATACACTCACCACACAGTGAAAAAGTTACCCCTTGAGTCCCTTTTTTAAATCTTTTTCCCCTTTCACCATAAACTTAAACCCTCTAGGTTTGGACTCCCCTATTGTGGAGAAAATACCCTGGCTATTCACCCTATTCACACCCCTCATGGTTTTGTAAACTTCTATAAGATCACCCCTCAGCCTCCAACATTCCAGGGAAATTAGCCCAAACTATAAAGCCTCTGCCTATAGTTCAAACCCTCCAACCCTGGAAACATACTTGTAAATCTTCTCTGTACTCTTTCAAGTTTCACAATGTCTTTCCCACCATGGGGAGACCAGACTTGAACACAGTATTCCAAACGTGGCCTAACCAATGGCACAACATGACCTCCCAACTCGTATACTCAGTGCACTGACCAGTAAAGGCAAGCATTTCAAATACTGCCTTCACTACCTTATCTATCTGTGATTACACTTTCATGGAACTATGAAGGTGTCTTTGTTTAGCAACACTCCCCAGGCCCTTACCATGATGTGTATAAGTCCTGCCCCGGAAGTGTTGTTGCATGCCTGAGTACGTTGACTAAAATAACTATAACTGACTGCATATATAAACATTGCTTTCACTTAACATTATCAAGTTTCCTTTCATTGCTGTCTGTGAGGTGTTGTGTCTTTTGTACATCTATCAAATGTGATGTTCAAAGTAATTAATTCATTGTCCTGTGATATGTCACGTTCTTGGCATATTATTTTGAAATATAAAGTTGTATTCTAAAACAGGAACCTTTTTATCTACTGTGAATGGTTATTACTAATACCCAGCAGATCATGAGCTTACTATTTACTGTGCTGCAGTAGTGTTAGCTCTATTTATGTGATAATTGCAGGTTTAACTCTTCAAGCTGTGACCCACCTTTTTGCTTTTCTGGAACCTGTAATAAGTGGAAAAAACCTCAGTTATGCTTTATTTCAGTGTGACATGGGTTCAATATATAAACCCAATAATTATGGGTACAGGAATTACTAATTCAAATCTGAATTGAGTAGTTTAAAATTGGAATATTTACCACTTGCTGCATGAAATATGTTCAAGAGCATAAATTAGAGCAGAACTTGGCCATTTGACCTCTCATCTCTGTGATTCAATAAGATCATAGCTGATTTGATTATGCATTTAATTCTACTTTCTTTCCTGTCTCTGATAACCTTTGATTCCCTTGCCCTGCAAAGGTCCAACTCAGTTGTGAGTTAGGCAGTGATGCAATGTAATATCACTGGACTGGTAATCCAGTAACTGTCAGGCATCCTGTGGACATGGATTCAAACCTCACCATTGCTGCTGATGGAATTTGAATTCAATTTTTAAAAATTTGGACAAAAGGTTAGTCTAGCGGCAACCATGTCACCACTGTTAATTGTTGTAAAAACCCATCTAGTTTACCACTGCCCTGGTATTTGTGACTTTAGATCCACAGTAGTGTGGTTGATTCTTAACCAGCTTGTGGGCAATTGGAAATGGGCAACAAATGCTGGCCTAGCCAATGATGCCCATATTCCATGAACAATGGCCAAAACTCTACTGCTTGCTAGAGAACAGAATTTCAAACATCAGTCACCCTCCGAAACTAAATTCTTCCCTGTCTCCATACTTTTAGGTATTTCAGTTTTAAACTGTGCATCATCCATAGGAGTTGCTGACTTTGCATAATTGGGCTTTATCATCACTTTTCAAACTTAGTAGCTCCCTTTTTCACTGGTGAAAGATGTGCAGGCTTTTTGTTGTAAGTCAAAGGCAAAAATAGAAATTGGTTTTATATTAGTATTTCTGTGTTGATTTCTTCATTGTTATAAGGGAATATGAAAGGCAACATTCTAGTACTGTGCATCTTTCTTAGAATGACGTGCAATATTCAGCACAGAAACAAGCCATTCAATCCAACCAATTCATGTTGGCATTTATGCTCAATTCTAATTTCCCCAAACTCTTATCGGCATAATGCTTTCTTCCTTTCTGCTTCTTACATTCAACTGGCCTTCCCCTGTTATATATATAAGTGTGTGTGTGTTATTATTTTCCTTGATTTGCTTCCTCTGGTAACAAATACTACACTTTCACCACTGTTAGTAAAGAAGTTTCTTCTGACTTCACTATTTGTTTTCTGGTGACGGTATCTTTTATTGATTGCCTCTTGTATTGCTCTTCTCTGCAAATAGAAACACTGTCTAATCTGTCACAACATTTCATAAATTTTAAAACCTCTACTAGGTGACACCTCTGTCTTTAATGTTCAGGATCCTGTTCATCCCTTGTGTGATGGATACAACTTTTCTCACTTTTCCCATTTCAGGGAAGGATAACTAGGTAGCTCTTTGTTTTCTCATGAAAAAAAAAACAATTTTATAAATTCAAAATAAATTCCCCTTTTTAATAAAAACAAAGGTTCTTGCAATTTAGTTTTCCGTTATCCTTTTGTGCCTCTAACTTGTATTTCCATTTTCAAAACACTTGTGTATCTGTATCTCCAGATCTGCTTGCTGTTCTACTATATTCAGTCATATTTAATAGCCTACTTCTTTGACTATTATTCTATTTATCAAAATTCACAAATTCCTGGACCTAAATGATGAATGGATATCAAGAGTCTTACAAAAGATTCTTTGGTTGAATAACGTTAGTCTAACTAATCATCTATTTGTTCCAACTCTAAACTCTCAACTAGACTGTCTCATTCCTGGCGACACATAAGCCCTTTAACATGTGCGTTCTAGCTCTTCAATATACCATGGTTACAAATTTTGTGTATGGTCCTTATTCCTGCACATGTAGTAGTACTAATTGCTCCTATAAAGGAATATTGTATTGAAGACCCAGTGTTTATCTGTAGTTATGTCATTGAGATGTAAACATTTGGTTAACTTTATTTGTCTTTGGATAGGGTACGTAGACAAGGTCTTTTCCCTGGGTTAGGGGTGTCCAGAACTTGAGGGCATAGGTTTAAGGTGAGTGTGGAAAGATTAAAAGGGACCTAACTGGCAACTTTTTCATGCAAAAGTTGGTGCATGTATGGAATGAGCTGCAGCAGGTTGTCTTGCTCAATTTAAAATGTTCTTATAAACTACACTACTATCTATTCTAAACCTATGAGTCTGGATAAAATCATCCTCGATCAAAAACTCAAGTTAGAGTATCTTGTTCTATTTTATTTCCATATATTCACAAAGAATAGAAGCAAAATACTGCAGATGCTGGAATTCTGAAACAAACACAGAAAACACAGAAACACAGAAAATATTGGAGAAATTCAGCAGGTCTAGCAGCATCTATGGAACGAGAAACAAACAAGATTAAACTTTTGAGTCCAATATGACTCTCCCTCAATTCTGAAGACTAATTGTACATGTTTCGTTGTCCACAGACGCTCCCAGATCTGCTGAATTTCTCTAGCATTTTTTTGCATTTGTTTCACAAAGGACCTATTTTAGACCATACCTACTTGAAGACGTAGGACTGAGGTCTTCCCAGTTCAATGGAATTAAGATATTTATTGAATTATCCTGGAAGTTAGTTTATGGTTTATTGTTTCTGGTCTCTGGGGAAACTGCATCAATTCCTGGTTCGTTAACATTTTAAACCTTTTTGTTTCTGAATGGTGCTATGTAAGTTTGTTTCGGGGGTTGCCTTTGAGTTTCATGCTTCACTTCCTTGTGATATGCATACGACATGAGTTCCATTGTTGAACTGAGTACTACCAAATAAATGGTTAAATAATGTTACAAGTTACTTTTTTAGTGCAATAAATTCTGCATCTGTGAAATCAACATCCATGGGCAAAAATCACGTATCAATGCTGTTTTTAACTATGTTAACTTTTTTTTAAGCTAGTTCTGCACTCGTGAATTTAATCATTTGTGAGGATTCTCGGGAACTGAACCATTGTGGATATGTAAGAATGACTACATAAGATTGGACAGCAGTGCATTTGTATCTGAGATGTTTGAGGTGAAAAGGGAAAGATCATCAGATTATATGGGAACTAACTTTGAGGAAAGTAGCTGTTTTTCTGTTTATCTTTTGTCATTAGGAGTTATCCATATTTCGTGAAATATTCTTTTAAGAACTTTTACCCAGCAGATGTAAGAGCCCTATATACCAGTGCAAAGTATTTTTTATGGGTAAAGTGTCTGAATTTGAAGTTAAATTACTTATGACAGAACCAACATAAGTGTGAGTATCTCAATAGTGCAAGGGAAACCTTGAGTGAAAAGTACATTCAGTCTAATCCGAAGTTCAAAGTTCTCCAAAAGCTGTGTTTAACTGAATTGATGAGCTTCTTGTGCTGGTGCAAATGACTTAATACAGCCACAACACTGGTTAGGATTGTGTTCGTTCTTAACATTGTTAACCACAAATGAGTCTGATAGGCTGTCAATTCAGAGCTGTTCTTTGTCCTCGATTATTGACTAATTACACAGATGTATCTACCTGTGATGGTATTGTTAGGCGTATTTACTGTATTGTCCTCATGGGGTCAAAGTAATGTCTCCATATTGTGAGGCACAACCACTATGCTGAATACATTGATTTTGAACAGATCTAGTTACTCAAGACAGGGTTTGCACGAGGTGTTGTGGCTATCTGCAGATTTATTTGATCTTAATCTGTAACCTCATGGTTTAGCACATCTCCCAGTCTATGGATTATTATGGTCGACATACTAGATATAGCTCAAAAAGAGGTGTCAAGGTTGTGATACTATAACTGAGCTGAAAATGTGTTGCTGGAAAAGCGCAGCAGGTCAGGCAGCATCCAGGGAACAGGAGAATCGACGTTTCGGGCATAAGCCCTTCTTCAGGAATGTGATACTATAACACCAGGGCTACTTCTATGTCAAACAACAGAGATGAGAGATGCCAAACTGGCAGATGAAATCGTAAGTTCTACAGTTTTGCTACATCTAGCCACAGAAGTAATGTGTGTTAACTCATTGGAGGAAGAGGCTCAACAGAAATTCCCATCTGCAGTGAGTGATAGCCCAACACATCAGTGC